>NC_083315.2:117258891-117489525 GCF_963455315.2 Globicephala melas
GTGTGGCAGCAAAATGGACTTTAATGAGCAACTGTGGAAAAGTGGAAGTGTTTTTACAGAGCTATTTTAAGAGAAAGAAATACTTAGAGAGTAGTGCCACTGATATAATTCTGCAAAGGAAAAGTCATGAGACATAACTGCAGACATCACAGTTCATAAAGTGAACACAGTTAATTTGCTGATCTGAAGAAGAAACGTGACTGATCTAAATGACCTCAGAACTGCTTTCAGCAAAGTTTCTAAGCACAGCCTGTGCAAACATTTGGTGGTTTTTAGTCACCTTGGAAGAAAGGTAGAAGTGACCAGTGACATGAAACAAGGCTTGCCCGCCCTGATGTGCTGAAAAGGAGAAAGGGAGGATATTAGGAAAAAGAGAACACTGTCAATGCCAACACCGACCCAAACTGCAGAAATCCTACTGCACGATTGGAGTGATACGGGTCCAAACACAAGGCACTGCAATGAACCACTTGCAGAGGAATCAGCTATGGAGGAGGTGGAGGGACAGTATTTTATACTTAGATCAAGAATAAGAGCTTTCAATTGACAATGATTCGTTCTGCAAAAATATACAAAGATATTCCAGATGAGCTTTGAGGATATCATATATCAAGGTGACCAGTAGAGAGAAATTAACGGAATGGGTCTCTTTAATATATGTGGCTATCCATCAGAGAAAGTCCATCTCCAATTTAATACGTTCAGTAGAGAGATGAAAGCAGGGATAGTGATATAGAAGCCAGAGGTAGATCTCTGTATGAAGGAGATCCTGGTAAAAACTGTGCATGAGACAAGGTGAATTTTTCTAAAGTCACCTGTTTTTATCAGTTTGCAAGCTTGAACCTTCTGATTCACATTCTTGGCAAAATCTGTTTCACATTCTTTGCCTTATCACCTTCTTTCCCATTCTTTTTTGTATGGTTGTAACCTTATTAATTTATTACTAATCAGTAATAATTACTTCCTAGCCAGAGGTAAATTGTCTTTTTAATTGATTAATGTGCCTATAAAGTGCCTCTTCAATTATTACTACAGCATATATGGAGTTTCCATAGTTAGCAAGGACAAGCAGGCTGTGTGTGCATGTACTTGGAGTGACCAGGACTTTGCAGAATTCTTATTGGTTACGTTTCTCACAACCTAATTGTCCCAAATGTGACTCAATGGCTCTTAGTCACAAGAAACAGGTCACAGTGGATGATTTTCAGTGAAGTAATAATAGTAGTTAATGGTTTCTGAGCACTTATTATGTGCCAGGCACATCATCTAATTATCTCTTCACTGCAGTTGTATGATATACAGTATAGTATTATCATACCTATTTTACAATTAAAAGAAAAAAGCAACAACTAAGGATAAAAACAATTTAAATAATCTGCAGGTCACTGCATTAGTCTGTTCAGGCTTCCATAACAAGATATCATAGATTGGATGTTTTAAACAACAGAAATTTTATTTTCTCATAGTTCTGGCATCTAGAAGGCCAAGATCAAGGAGCCGGTTGGGTCAGTTTCTGTTGAGGCCTCTCTTCCTGGCTTGTGGACAGCTGCCTTCTTACTGTGTCCTCACATGGCCTTTCCTCTGTGTATAGAGAGCTTGTGAGCCCTCTGTATCTCTTCCTCTTCTAACAAGAACACCAGACATATTGGATTAGGGCCCACCCTTGTGACCTCATTTCACCTTCATTACCTCCATAAAGGCCCTATCTCCATAAATAGCCATGCTGGGAGTTAGGGCTTCAACACGTAAATTTTGAGGAGACGTGATTCATTCCATAACAGTAGCACAGCTGATAAAGGAAGGTCTAAAGATTTGAACCCAGAAGTTCAATTCCAGATCCTGTAATATTACACTCTCCTGCCTCCATATGCCATACACAGTACATACTTGTTTTTACTAATTCTAAATAAAACATCTGGCCATTCATTTTACTGTCAAACACAGAAGAAACATCTAAAATCTGTCTCTCATGAAAAAAATGGCTGAATATATGTGAAAAATCATATTTTATCATTTGTGGAAGCTCAACCCATGTGAATGAAGGGTACCATGATTGTCATCTGCACCATGGAGTATTCTGCATAATAAAGTTAGGCCAGATGGCATTTGCTAAGGCCTAATATATAGTGCATGGGGTAGGAAAGTAGTATTTGCCTCAATTGACAAGGAAAATTTGAATCTATATGCAAGCCCAGCCCAGTTGAGGATGAGAACACTTATCCATTTATTTAGTAAGCTATGCGTTATACTTGTATTACGTGCTAGCTATACTGTGCCGTTAGGTAGGATGTTAGGATAGTACAGCCAGTACAGCAAAAACAATGCTTATTACTCTTTGCATAGGAGAGCATAATAGGTGCTGGATATCTGTGCAGTATGTAATTGGGACACAGAAAAGGATGTGGCAATTCAGCTATAACATGGATGGATATCCACAGAGGAGTAAATGTATGCCAGGGAATTTAGACAAAAGGCAAGAAAATAAAGGTTAACCCAGAAGAAGGAGAAACCAAGAAAACTTCAATTCTACTGATAATTTATAAATGGAAGATGAAGTAAGCAGATATCTTCAGTATCCTTTGATGAGGAAGAAGATGAAATTAGGATAATGGGAAGTTAAAGCCTCCATCAAGCCAGTAGTGTTTGCTACCACGATATATCTCAATATTTTCTTATATATTTCAATTATAAGTACACAGATCAGTGTGAAGTACTCCTAGGCACACATAAAAGTCAAAACAACAAAGGAAAACTTATCTTTCGAATGTGCTTATTAAGAAGATGGTAATGTGGGGGGATACTGGCTTGAAGAGAAATGCATAAAAGCAGGGTATTGGAGAAATATTTTTTAAACATTTTAAGAGGCCATTGGAAATAAAAGAATCAGAGCAGAGTCACTGCATGCATGCTTTACATAACAAAGGACCAGCTAAAATCAATCTAAACTTGTGGTTCAGAAATGATGGCACCTGTACCAGAGAACGTTAGAGAGAAAAGAAGACAGGGTAACAGTGGGTCTGTGAATTGCCAGTGAGGAGACAATGGCAGGTAAAACACACTTCCTGGTGTTTCAGAGAAAGGTTCCATGGAAAGGATATAGTTGTTCACAACTGGCTCTAATATTCTGAGAGGTGATTACAGAAAGAGAACTTCAACTTCAATGCATACATATTTTGTACATATTATTCTTCTGGCTGATGTTCATCAGAGAAAAGAAGCCTAACACTGGTCCAGGGTGTTTCCCCAATTTCCCTTAACTTGCAATCTAGAGAGGGAGATAAAACATCCTGCCCATATACAAGATTAAAAAAACCATATATATAATAAGACTTTATGATATTAGTGCCAAGCAGTTATTAAGTGGAGGGTGAAATTGCCGGGAATTTCTGAAGGAGGAAAGCACCTTTGGAAAAACTCAAATAAATAAAGAAGATAAGGAATTTCTGAAGTCTTCTTTAAATTTCGATGTTTCATTTGAATAAAACTTTTGGGCAGTCCCATAGGTTATGTGGTAGTAGAAGCCAGGTTTATTATGAATCTACTCAAGTGCTTTTAAACTGTCTAATTAATTCTGATTCTACCTAATTGCCACAATGCCTGGAAAATGTAAATAAACCAAGATGTCTTGGTGACAATTTATTATTAGGGATACATTGCAATTGATGAATTTAGGCTAAATGATCGATGTTAAAAATTGTCCCTAGCTTTCTTCGTTGTGTTTTCTAAAGATTTTCCCGTCATTTCTCATCAAAAAATTAACTGAGTTTAGCACAGGATTGGCTTTCCTATAATTTTACCCATTGAGCAAGATTACCTATAAGAGGCTGTCATTAGAATTTATTTTTACATTGGGGTAGGTTAGTTGCCATAGTGAATCTATTTCTAGTTTCTTACCTCATTTTAAATAAACATGCACAATGTGTAAGGCTTCTTAGAAGCAGAATTGAGCTGCTGCTTCAAGATTGAGAGTTTGGCACCCTCCCAGATAGTTCTCCCATTTTTGACATTTAGGGTGCACTCTATTGCCTGAAATGTGTCCCTTGCAGATTTGTATTTTTACACTTTGTAGTCAGAAGTCCCTTTTCTTTTCCTTGTTCTTCCACTCCTCTTCATTATCCTTTCCTTCCTCTTCTCCCCCTTCTTCTTGACCTATACAACAGCACTGAGCATGAGTAAATGGTACAGTCCCTTGTCCAAAAGACCAGGCCTAACTCACAAAGGGGCTCGCTGATGTGACTCTGGAGTCAGGTCTCAATTGCGGTTTGCTTGGTGAACTTCATACAGTGGCTCTTGAAAGACCCGTCCAGCATCATTCTATTTCCCCCTTACTTCCCATACTACAGCCCTACTGAATGAGTTCACATCCCTTAAATTCCATCCTCCCCATGCTCCTACCCATGCACAGGCTGCTCCTCTGTTTCCTCCCTTCTCCCACCTCTATATATGTCTCAAAACCAAGCCAGGCAGTCTTCCCCCTTTGTCCCATCTCCACCCCCAGCCTTGAATGGGCGCCACCTTCTCTGTGCTCCCCTAGTTCCCTGTGCATCTTTCAATTATGGCACTGACCATGACACTTTACTTTTCCATTAACTGATCTGAGAGTCCCTCTCCTACCTGCATCAGCATGGCACCTGGCCCAGAGCAAATTCTTAATAAATTCTGTTGGATGAATGAGGACAGAGAGGGCATGCAGATAACATTTACAGAAGACACAAGGTTGGACTTGAGAGCCGTAGTGCTGGATGATAAAAGCAGTTTCCGAAAGCACATCAAACTACATCTGACAGGGAGGAATTTCATAAGGGAAAAATGTCAAGTTTTGCATTTAGCTTCTAAACAATCAACTGCAGATGTGTAGGGCTGTGGAATATTAGTGTAGGTAAATATGACTTCAGGATTTACTTGACTCTAGCTCAAGCTCATAGAATCCGAAAGTCTGAAAGCACATTACAGCTCACCTTGTTTAACCCTCTCTGTGATTCACTAGTCCGTTCAATGATGTGCCTGGTGAGGGCCATTCTGCCTTCTGTGTGAATACTGCCATGACTTTGTCAGCCTGGTGCTAGCTGACAAATGTTTTAAAATGAAATAATAAAATAAAATAAAATAATCTTCAGCTGCATCAGTGAAAACAGAGTGCTCAGACAAGGAGATAACAGTGTGGTTGTTCTCACCCGTTATGACATTTACCACATTGCATTTTTGACAATCATTTGTTTCCTTATCTAACTTCTTTATTACACTGTGGACAGTTCTTTGAGGACACAATCTCTACCCTGTCAACTTTTATATCCCAGTATCTAGAGCAATGTACTCAATGATCAAACACCGAATGAAAGAAAAAATGACGGCACTATACCTATGGCAAGCACAGACGATCACGTCGGATTGAGAGTGCAGGCTCTGAAGTCAGGCTTGAGTTAGAATATCAGCCCTACCACAGCTTAGCTGAGGGACACATCCTCTAACCTCTCTAAGCCTTGGTTTTTTTGTCTGAGATAATAATAGATGTTTTGAGGATTAAATGACAAGATAAACATAAGCAGCCAGCACTGTCATCCTTCTGGAAATCATCTGAACAGAAACACTGACAAACCAAAGAGGCTTTAAAATGGTGAAGAAGCATAAATCCACAGAGAATAGTAAAGGATATATGGAATGTTTGCCTTAGAGAAGGGAAGACTTAGGCGGGAATGTGAGTTGAAGAACTATTAATGCAAACAATAACCTACTTGCCTGGCATTTTATATTTCAGAAAGAAATATTTTCCATAGGCTATTTTACTTGATTTTTATTTTATTTTATTTTATTTTGATTGTAAATAGCTGTCTAACTCAGGGAGGGAGAGTAGGCATGCATCATTATTCTTAATCTATCGATGAAGAAACTGAGGCACAGCATTGCCACTTGCCTGATGTCTCACAGCTGAAAGTGGTGCAACAGGGGCTGACCCCAGGTGTGCTGGTTTGTGGTCATTTTTCTTTCCACTAGAGCACAAAGCCTCTGGAGAGGCTTGGAGGGTGAATCTTAATGTATGACTCTGAAAGTCAAAGTTAAGATTAATGACTGAAAAGTCATGAAGAAGTAGATGATGTCTCAACGGAGAGAGGAGTTTTTTGGAGCAATTGCAATCAACCCAAATCACAAGTGAATAAAGAGCCTTGTGAAGAAGTAAGTTCCCTGTCATTCTTCATATTTAAGGAGAGAACAAATGCTACCCATCAGAGAGACGGAGGGGAGATATAGGGCACAACGTGGTCCAAGTGTCCTTCGAACACTAGTTCTGATTCTAAGTCACTTATCATAAAAAAATGAATTCTACACATTTAAAGTTCCCCTATCCACTCCCCACAAGAATATTACTGACACAACAACAATGGCAAGTCTTTTGAGTTCTTGCAAAGGAAAATGTCATGTTAATTCAAAGTGGCTTTCTATTTATCAGTGGAAAAAGAAAAAAAATCTTGGACATCAATGTATCTAAGAGGTGATTCTTTGCTAATGACCCAGGAAAATTTCTTAACCCTCACATTGTTTATTGATATTCTTATGTATTTCCTCTCTAAATAAGGCTAGTTTGTAAACACTGTCTATGTAACAAGTACTATTATAATAAAAAATTTCTGAAATTATGGATACTACTTTAAGTATGCGTTACTCTATCCCAATTGAGATCATCTCAACAGTGTTTATAGGCAACATACAAATTAGATATAATTAAAGATGATGCATTCACATGTTTTAATTACTGCTCTCAAGCAGTAGTTGGACTAAATGTGAAAATTATTTCAGGGCACTGTATTCCAAGAGATGCACAATAATAAAACAAGTTCTGCAATTTTAATTTGCTCAACTATGTGAATGTCATTCATTTCTTTCTGGATTAAATGTGACTAATTATATTTTCCCAAAATCCATTTTATGCAAAGTTATCAGAAGGAAAATTCATAAGGTAGGAAGAAAGATAGATTTGGATTCCTAGTAGCATGAAACATTAACTCCCAATGAAAGAAACTTACTATTATTTCTTTCTAAGGGATTTTAAAAATCATCCATTAATCTTCCTTCAGTTATGTTTTTAAACTAAGAAAAAACACTAATAATATATTACATTAATTTAATGATATGTGTAATGATAGTGTAAGTACAAAAGAGAGTAACAGATTTTCTGATTTTTATATATGTATACGAACACAAAGATTGCAGAACTAGTAAGAGATTATCTAACTTACTTTCTAAAATTATTCCAGGGAATTCCCTGGTGGTCCAGTGGTTAGGACTCTGTGCTTCCACTGCTGGGGGCATAGGTTTGATCCCTGGTTGGGGAACTAAGATCCCGCAAGCCGTGCAGCACTGCCAAATTAATTAATTAATTAATTAAATTATTCCCAGAAATACTAAAAAAAAAAAATCAATGTAAGTAGCACATCATTTAATTTTTGGAAAGATATATGCCTATGTATTTAGAAATATGGAAAATCTTGATTATTGGTGAAATCAATCATTAAATATTTAAATGTTTAAATAGTCAAAGCTAAGTCATTGTATTCAAGATAAGTTCAATGCTCTTCAACTTTTATTTAACCTTTAATAAGTGAGTGTTCTCACAAATGGGAATAGATTTCATTTTAAACTACATTTCATTCAATTATGTGCTGAACATAGGATGAAAAGCTTAAGTGATAAACCATACTGACAAATGAAACAAAAAAGGTAGCAGTAATCTATGTCAGTTTTCACTGATTATCTGGCAAAACTCAATCACAGATTTTGTGCTTTGAAGATGGAACAGCTATTTAAAAGGTAATTATTGTATTTATAGATTCCCATAATGCCTTGAAAGCACAAAAGCAAATAATAAAGACCTTTCTCCTGAATTACATTAGCTCAAATATAAGATCAAGAGCTGAGTTTTCTGGTATTTTACTGACTGTACAATGTAATGTATTCTATAATTATCTTTTGTAAAGTTGAAGATATTTAAGCTCACTGTTGGATGATCTGGAGCATAATTTAGAGAACAAGTAATTTAACATATTTAAAAAACAATAATGACAAAAATTCTTCAATCTGATGAAATAAGGGATTGGTGATGGTTAAGGGAAATTTCAAGGGGGTGAGAAGGGAACGTATTTCGCTATCAGGAGCATCATAGAGGTCAATGAGAGAAATCTCTGCCCTGACAGTTAAGGGTTAAAGTGGACACATTTCGAGAAATAGTTTTGATTTTTTTAATCAGCTGATTTTACTGCATATTTCACCAATACGAAGTTTCAACGACTGTACTTCCATTAGAGAAAGGGTTCAAAAGTTCCTTATCACTGAGAGTATCTTTTTTCAATAAGGATATTTCTAATGATATTGAACCAAAAATACACCAAGTTAAATTTTAGTTTATTAGAATATCTGTTTCTGAAATTTCCCAAAAGATCATTTATGTAGAGCAATGCATTTATTCCTGATATGTATTTATATTAGAATTTCTAAGCACTTTCTTAGACACTATGTAATTTGATGCTTTCCAAGGAAAACATTAATTTATAGCTACTTGTAACATTCTCTTTTCTGAGATGAAAATGAGATTGGCCTACTTCAGTGGACAAGACACACTGTATTATTTAGGTATTAAATATCATTCTCTTATTTTAAGAACAATACATTATATTAACTGCATTATATACAGTTTGACTTGTTTTAAATACAGCAAATGTGATCGTTTTATCAGATGTGAGGTCTTGAAAAGAATATAAACATATTTGGGTCTACCCTAGGTGAAGACGTTTTGTAAACAAAAGTAGAAAACTTTATTTTGCTCGAGAAGAATGAGTCATACAAGTTAGAAACCTTGACATTGCGCAAAACCGGTAGTATTATACGAATTAAGTGAATCAAGAAGTAGAAGAATGATTTACAATGAAATATAACACAGACTCTCTCCCTCTGTGTCTCTCTGTCTCCACTGTCTCTGTCTCTCTTCCTTTCTTTTCTTTTTCTTTTTTTCTTTTTAGTTGCTAAGGAAGTTCTTTCCCAGTTCTACATCGTTACTGTATGTAAGTGTTAAATGACTATTAAATCTAGTCATTTAATTTTGATATTTAAAAACTTAAGTCCCAGAAAGTAGAAATAATGGTGGCTTTAAACGCAGGTATCAGTAAATCTTGCAAAGTAAATGTGGATACAGCAGGCAGGAAGGGCTTGTGGATATGCTTGTATTTATAAACGTGATTGCTACAAATGTAGCAAAACATTCTGTTTTCAAATACATACCATATTTAACAAACAGCCTTTATTTTGTTTTGGTTATAAATATTCTTGACTCCCAAAAGCCACTTTCCCTGGGTACCAATGAGGGATGAAAATCTCATCTGAAGAGTTCAGCACTGCCAATTAGATCACCTGGGATGTAGACTCCTTTTATGTTAAGGTGAGGAGAGCAGCCATGCCAACACATCATGCTGACATTCGGGGGCCAGGGTGGTTAGGAGAGTTCAACGGACCATGGCAAAGTGGCTGCTTAAGAAATGTAAAAATATTGAATTGACTTGGATCTTTTATTTTTTCCTGATGTTTAAAAAAAAAAACAAGTTTTGGAATATATTCAACTCAGCCTGGTAGGGAAATCCTAGAAATCTCATTGGGTATATGCGGTGCAGAAAAATAATGTGAAAATTCAAGAAAAAGGGGACTTCCCTGGTGGCACAGTGGTTGGGAATCCACCTGCCAATGCAGGGGACATGGGTTCAAGCCCGGGTCTGGGAAGATCCCACATGCTGCGGAGCAGCTGGGCCCGTGCGCCACAAGTGCTGGGCCTGCACTCTAGAGTCCACGCGCCACAACTGCTGAGCCCACATGCCACAACTACTGAGCCCACGTGCCTAGAGCCCATGCTCTGCAACAGGAGAGGCCACTGCGGTGAGAGGCCCATGCACCACAATGGGGAGTGGCCCCCACTTGCTGCAACCAGAGGGAGCCCGCAAGCAGCAATGAAGACCCAAGGAAGCCAATAAATAAATAAATAAATAACAAGTCATTTCATCCATTAACATGAAAAATCTCCACAAAAAAAAAAAATTCAGGAAAAAGGTTATCTATGCGAGAGAGCCAGAGGGAAGGAAAAAGGGTACAGTGCATTGGTAGATGCATAATTATTATAACATTCCGGTTCTTTGGTCTGGGTGGTGTGTCTGTGGGTAAACATTTTTATTATTGTACTTTACAATTCAGGTGTGTGTGTGTAGACACAAAAATTCTTTTGAATGTAACAATTATAACATTCCAAAAAGAAAATAATGTAAAAATGTTTTATAAAATGAAATAACTACAGTTATCCCTTCGAGAGGGTATCGTACATGTTCCACAAAGATTCAAGAACTTTTCTCTCTGGGGAAATACAAGATCAAACTCTCTACAATTGCTAATATTTTTTTATTGCTTTACTACTAGTAAGGTTTTGTCTTCTGATTTGTTTTTGCTTTTCTCCTTTTTTATTTGTCCTCCATTCTTATCAGGCTTTGAACAGCTATTTGCAACTTGCCTGCTCTCTTTGACCACTCCTCACCTCTACCCACTAAGACCTTTGCTCTCTCGTCCCTGCCTGCAGGACTCTGTGAGCTTCCTTGCCTGTATAAACACTGCTGAATGAGTGTCCTTCTCACTAAAATGGGAAACAAGACTTACATGGGTATCTTTCCCTCCATCCTCCCTCACATCAATGTACTTCTCTTTTGGTACTCTAAGTCTCTGCCTCTATCATATCTCACCTTATCCTCTCCTTCACCTATCCTTTCAAGTGGATATCAGAGGACATTTTGACCCTTTTGACATTTTTCTTCCGCACAGGTAAGTTGATTTGCTACATGCTTTTGGCCTTGAGAGAACGAAAGCTTGTGGGCTGTCTCTGTACCAGGAGTCAGCTACTTGCAACATCTATCATCTTGTTTTTCTTTCCTGTCTATGTATTGTTGATTGTCAATGGTTTATTTTCAATTTGTTCCTCTTTGCCTCTGTAACTTGTTTCCCCAGAACTGTTTCTTAAATTGTGCTGAACTGTGTGTACTATATATCCTTCCATTAAAAATCAGTCTGTCCCCCTCTCTTTCCTCTCTCACACACACATAGTTTTCTATAGTGCCCAAAATATAGCGTAGCCTTTTTAGGTTTTATTCATCACACTTGCATGTGTCTCCTTTGAAGACTGCGTCTGTCCTGCAGTTGGAATGGTCGGATCACCCATGCAGATTTCTGGGACATGGGCATAGTCTACAAAGATGGATTACATAGTTTTGTAATTTCATAGGAAAATACAATAGAATGTATATGTTTTACACACACAGATCCTTGTCTGCTGCTTTTGAATGAACTAAATAATTAGGAGGTTTCAGAAGCTGTCATGCAACCACTTATTTAAAGAAAATAAAAACTTAATACCATGGCATGGTAAAAAATGCCTTTATTCCATGCTAAAAACGTCTTCCTCTGTTTGACCTGTGTATCATAGCTCAGAGGGAGTTCTGTTAAAATGAACTTCAGGAGATGATATTGCCGTGTGTGTTTCTTGCCTGAATCAGTCAGCTACTGTCACAATAATGCTGTTATAAACCACTCTCTCAAAATACAGTGGCAGAGGAGACCTTCAAGATGGAGGAGGAATGAGACATGGAGATCAACTTCCTCCCAATAAATACATCAAAAATACATCTACATGTGGAACAACTCCTACAGAACACCTACAGAATGCTGGCAGAAGACCTCAGACTTCCCCAAAGGCAAGAAAAGCCCCATGTACCTGGGTAGGGCAAAAGAAAAAGAAACAACAGAGACAAAAGAATAGGGATGGGACCCGCACCTCTGGGAAAAAGCTGTGAAGGAGGAATAGTTTCCACACACTAGGAAACCCCTTCACTGGTGAAGACAGTGGGTGAGCTGGGGGGAGGCTTCAGAACCACGGAGGAGAGCACAGCAACAAGGGTGCAGAGGGCAAAGCGGAGAGATTCCCGCACAGAGGATCGGTGCCGACCAGCACTCACCAGCCTGAGAGGCTTGTCTGCTCACCTGCCGGGGTGGATGGGGGCTGGGAGCTGAGACTCGGGCTTCGGAGGTCAGACCCCAGGGAGAGGACTGAGGTTGGCATGAAGACAGCCTAAAGGGGGTTAGTGCACCACAGCTAGCCAGGAGAGAGTCAGGGAAAAAGTCTGGACCAGCCGGAGAGGCGAGAGACCTTTGTTTCAGGGTGTGCGAGGAGAGGAGATTCCTTCCCAGTGTGCCCACAGAAGGCAGAGCACTGCCTAAATAAGCTCCAGAGGCAGGCACAAGCCACAGCTATCAGCTCAGACCCTAGAGATGGGCATGAACTGCTAATGCTACTGCCACTGCCACCAAGAATCCTGTGTGCAAGCTCAGGTCGCTATCCACACACCTCAGAGCCTGTGCAGTCTGCCACTGCCAAGGCCCCGTGATCCAGTGACAACTTCCCCGGGAGAACACACAGTGCGCCTCAGGCTGGTGCAATTTCACAACAGCCTCTGCCACCTCAGGTTCGCCCCACATACAAATTATGACTACCGTACCCCTCTCTCCCCGAGCCTGAGTGAGCAACAGAGCCCTAATCAGATGCTGCTTTAACCTCCTCCTGTCTGGGAGGGGAAGAGACTCCTGAGGGTGGCCTACATGTAGAGGTGGGGCCAAAACCAAAGCTGAACCCCAGGAGCTGTGCAAACGAAGAAGAGAAAGGGAAATTTCTCTGTGCAGCCTCAGGAGCAGCAGGTTAAATCCCAACAATCAACTTCATAAACGCTGCATCTAAAGAATACCTGAAGAGACAATGAATGTTCCCAAAATTGAGGTGGTGGACTTTGGGAGCAACTGTAGACTTGGGGTTTGCTTTCTGCATCGAATTTATTTCTGGTTTTATGTTTATCTTAGTTTAGTATTTAGTGCTTATTATCATTGGTGGATTTGTTTATTGGATTAGTCGCTCTCTTCCTTTTATATATATATATATTTTTCCCTTTTTCTCTTTTTCTGAGTGTGTATGTGTATGCTTCTTTGTGTGATTTTGTCTGTATAGGTTTGCTTTTACCATTTGTCCTAGCATTCTGTCTGTTCATTTTTTCATTTGTTTTCCATTTCTTTCTCTCTTCCTTTTCGTCTGAGCTGGGTGGCTGACAGGGCCTGAGTGCTCTGGCCAGGTGTTGGGCATGAGGCTCCAAGGTGGGAGGGCCGAGTCCAGGATACTGGACCACCAGAAACCTCGTGGTCCCCCATAATATCAATCGGCGACAGTTCTCCCAGAGACCTTTGTCTCAACACTAAGACCCAGCTCCACCCAATGGCAAGCAAGCTCCAATGCTGGACGCCCCATGCCAAACAACTAGCAACACAGGAACACACCACCACCCATTAGCAAAGAGGCTGCTTAAAGTCATGCTAAGCTCACAGACACTCCAAAACACACCACCAGACGCACTCCTGCCCACCAGAAGGACAAGAAACAGCCCCACCCACCAAAACACAAGGCATGAGTCCCCTCCACCAGGAAGCCTACACAACCCACTGAACCAACCTCACCCACTGGGGGCAGACACCAAAAATAATGGGAACTAGGAGTCTGCAGCCTGTGAAAAGAAGACCTCAAACACAGTAAAGTTAAGCAAAACGACAAAACAGAGAAATATGCAGCAGACAAAGGAGCAAGGTAAAAAACCTACCAGACCAAACAAATCAAGAGGAAATAGGCAGTTTACCAGAAAAAGAATTCAGAGTAAGGATAGCAAAGATGATCCAAAATCTCGGAAACAGAGTGGAGAAAATACAAGAAACGTTCAACAAGGACCTAGAAGAACTAAAGAGCAAACAATGATGAACAACACAATAAATGAAATTAAAAATACTCTAGAAGGAATCAATAGCAGAATAAATGAGGGAGAAGAACGGAGAAGTGAACTGCAAGGCAAAATAGTAGAAATAACTGTCACAGAGCAGTATAAAGAAAAAAGAATGAAAAGAATTGAGGATGGTCTCAAAGACCTTGGGGACAACATTAAACACATCAACATTAGAATTATAGGGGTCTCAGAGGAAGAGGAGAAAAAGAAAGGGTCTGAGAAAATTTTGAAGAGATTATAGATGAAAACTTCCCTAACATGGGAAAGGAAATAGTCAATCAAGTCCAAGAAGTGCAGAGAGTCCCACACAGGATAAATACAAGGAGAAACAAGCCAAGACACATATTAATCAAACTATCAAACAGTAAATTCAAAAAAAACTATTAAACGCAGCAAGGGAAAAGCAACAAATAAGATACAAGGGAAACCACAGAAGGTTAACAGAAACTCTGCAAGCCAGAAAGGAGTGGCAGGACATATTTAAAGTGATGAAAGGGAAAAACCTACAACCAAGATTACTCTACCCAGCAAGGATCTCATTCACATTCGACAGAGAAATGAAAACCTTTACAGACAAGCAAAAGTTAACAGAATTCAGCACCACAAAACCAGCTTTACAACAAATGCTAAAGAACTTCTCTAGGCATGAAACACAAGAGAAGGAAAGGACCTACAATAACAAACCCAAAACAATTAAGAAAATGGGAATAGGAGCATACATACAGATAATTACCTTAAATTTAAATAGATTAAACACTCCAAACAAAAGACACAGACTGGCTGAATGGATACAAAAACAAGACCCATATATATACTGTCTACAAGAGACCCAGTTCAGACCTAGGGACACATACAGACTGAAAGTGAGGGGATGGAAAAAGATATTCCATGCGAATGGAAATCAAAAGAAAGCTGGAGCAGCAATATTCATATCAGACAATATAGACTTTAAAATAAAGACTATTACAAAAGACAAAGAAGGACACTACATAATGATCAAGGGATCAATCCAATAAGAAGATATAACAATTGTAAGTATTTATGCACCCAACATAGGAGCACCTCAATACATAAGGTAAACGCTAACAGCCATAAAAGGGGAAATCAACAGTAAAATAATAATAGTAGGGGATTTTTAACACCACACTTTCACCAATGGACAGATCATCCAAAATGAAAATAAATGAGGAAACACAAGCTTTAAATGACACATTAAACAAGATGGACTTAATTGATATTTATAGGACATCCCATAGAAAAACAACAGAATACACTTTCTTCTCAACTGCTCATGGAACATTCTCCAGGATAGATCATATCTTGGGTCACAAATCAAGCCTTGGTAAACTTAAGAAAACTGAAATCATATCAATTATCTTTTCAGAACACAACACTATGAGACTAGATATCAATTGCAGGAAAAAAACTGTAAAAAATACAAACACATGGAGGCTAAACAATACACTACTAAATAACCAAGAGATCACTGAAGATATCAAGAAGGAAATAAAAAAAAACTTAGAAACAGATAACAATGAAAACACAACAACCCAAAACCTAAGGGACGCTGCAAAAGCAGTTCTGAGAGGGTAGTTTATAGCAATACAATCCTACTTCAAGGAACAAGAAAAATCTCAAATAAACAACCTAACCTTACACCTAAAGCAATTAAAGAATGAAAAACAAAAAAAATCCAAAGTTAGCAGGAGAAAAGAAATCAGAAAGATCAGATCAGAAATAAATGAAACAGAAATGAAAGAAACAGTAGCAAAGATCAATAAAACTAAAAGCTGGTTCTTTGAGAAGATAAACAAAATTGATAAACCATTAGCCAGACTCATCAAGAAAAACAGGGAGGAGACTCATATCAACAGAATTAGAAATGAAAAAGGAGAAGTAACAACTGACACTGCAGAAATACAAAGGATCATGAGAGACTACTACAAGCAACTATATGCCAATAAAATGGACAACCTGGAGGCAACGGACAAATTCTTAGAAAACTACAACCTTCCGAGACTGAACCAGGAAGAAATAGAAAATATGAACAGACCAATCACAAGCACTGAAATTGAAACTGTGATTAAAAATCTTCCAGGGCTTCCCTGGTGGCGCAGTGGTTGTAGGTCTGCCTGCCAATGCAGGGGACACAGGTTCGTGCCCCGGTCCGGGAAGATCCCACTTGCTGTGGAGCGGCTAGGCCCGTGAGCCATGGCCGCTAAGCCTGCGCGTCCGGAGCCTGTGCTCCACAACGGGAGAGGCCACAACAGTGCGAGGCCCGCGTACCGAAAAAAAAAAAAAATCGACAAACAAAAGCCCAGGACCTGATGGCTTCACAGCCGAATTCTATCAAACATTTAGAGAAGAGCTAACATCTATCCTTCTCAAACTCTTCCATAATATAGCAGAGGGAGGAACATTTCCAAACTCATTCTATGAGGCCAAAATCACCCTGATACCAAAACCAGACAAAGATGTCACAAGAAAAGAAAACTACAGACCAATATCTCTGATGAACACAGATGCAAAAATCCTCAACAAAATACTAGCAAACAGAATCCAACAGCACATTAAAAGATCATACACCACAATCAAGTGGGGTTTATCCCAGGGATACAAGGATTCTTCAATATACACAAATCAATCAATGTGATACACCATATTAACACAATGAACGGTAAAACCAAATGATAATCTCAATAGATGCCAAAAAAGCTTTTGACAAAATTCACCACCCACTTATGATAAAAAGTCTCCAGAAAGTGGGCATAGAGGGAACCTACCTCAACATAATAAAGGCCATATGTGACAAACCCACGCCAACATCATTCTCAATGGTGAAACACTGACACCATTATCTGTAAGTTCAGAGACAAGTGCCCACTCTCACCACTATTATTCAACATACTTTTGAAAGTTTTAGCCACAGCAACCAGAGAAGTAGACAAATAAAAGGAATCCAAATCGGAAAAGAAGTAAAACTGTCACTGTTTGCAGATGACATGATATTATATGCAGAGTATCCTAAAGATGCTACCAGAAAACTACTAAAGCTAATCAATGAATTTGGTAAAGTAGCAGGATACAAAATTCATGCACAGAAATCTCTTGCATTCCTATACACTAATGATGAAAAATCTGAAAGAGAAATTAAGGAAATGCTCCCATTTATCATTGCAACGAAAAGAATAAAATACCTAGGAATAAACCTTCCTAAGGAGACAAAAGACTTGCACGCAGAAAACTATAAGAAAATGATGAAAGAAATTAAAGATGATACAAACAGATGGAGCGATATACCATATTCCTGGATTGAAAGTATCAGCATTGTGAAAATAATTATACTACCCAAAGCAATCTACAGATTCAATGCAATCCCTATCAAACTACCAATGGCATTTTTCACAGAACTACAACAAAAAATTTCACAATTTGTATGGAAACACAAAAGACCCCAAATAGCCAAAGCAATAAATCTTGAGAATGAAAAACATAGCTGGAGGAATCAGGCTCCTGGACTTCAGACTATACTACGAAGCTACAGTAATCAAGACAGTATAGTACTGGCACAAAAACAGAAATATAGATCAATGGAACAGGATAGAAAACCCAGAGATCAACCCATGCACATATGGTCATCTTATTTTTGACAAAGGAGGCAAGAATATACAATGGAGATAAGACAGCCTCTTCAACAAGTGGTGCTGGGAAAACTGGACAGCTACATGTGAAAGATTGAAATTAGAATACTTCCTAATACCATACACACAAAAAAACTCAAAATGGAGTAAAGACCTAAATGCAAGGCCAGACACTATAAAACTCTTAGAGGAAAACATAGGTAGAACACTCTATGACATAAGTCACAGCAAGATCCTTTTTGACCCACCTCCTAGAGAAATGGAAATAAAAACAAAAATAAACAAATGGGACCTAATGAAATTTAAAAGCTTTTACACAGCAAAAGAAACCATAAACAACCCTCAGAATGGGAGAAAATATTTGCAAACGAAGAAACTGACAAAGGATTAATCTCCAAAATATACAAGCAGCTCATGCAGCTTAATATCAAAACAAAAAACAATCCAATCCAAAAATGGGTGGAAGACCTAAATAGACATTTCTCCAAATAAGATATACAGATTGCCAACAAACACATGAAAGGATGCTCAACATCACTAATCATTAGAGAATGCAAATCAAAACTACAATGAGGTGTCACCTCACACCGGTGAGAATGTCCATCATCAAAAAATCTACAAACAATAAATGCTGAAGAGGGTGTTGAGAAAAGGGAATCCTCTTGCACTGTTGGTGGGAATGTAAATTGATACAGCCACTGTGGAGAACAGTATGGAGATTCCTTAAAAACTACAAATATGAACTACCATATGACCCAGCAATCCCACTACTGGGCATATACCCTGAGAAAACCATAATTCAAAAAGAGTCATGTACCAAAATGTTCATTGCAGCTCTATTTACAATAGCCAGGACATGGAAGCAACCTAAGTGTCCATCGACAGATGAATGGGTAAAGATGTGGCACATATATACAATGGAATATTATTCAGCCATAAAAGAAACAAAATTGAGTTATTTGTAGTGAGGTAGATGTATCTAGAGTCTGTCATACAGAGTGAAGTAAGTCAGAAAGAGAAAAACAAATACCATATGCTAACACATATATATGGAATCTAAAAAAATAAAAATGGTTCTGATGAACCTAGGGGCAGGACAGGAATAAAGACGCAGAGGTAGAGAATGGACTGAGGACACGGGGAGGGGGAAGGATAAGCTGTGACAAAGTGACAGAGTGGCATGGACATATATACACTACCAAATGTAAAATAGATAGCTAGTGGGAAGAAGCCACATAGCACAGGGAGATCAACTTTGTGCTTTGTGACCACCTAGAGGGGTGGGATAGGGAGGGTGGGAGGAGGATACAAGAAGGAGGGGATATGGGGATATATGTTTATATATAACTGATTTACTTTGTTGTACAGTAGAAACTAACACAACATTGTAAAGCAATTATACTCCAATAAAGATGTTAAAAAGTATACAGTGGCAGACAACAATAAACAAATATACTCAGAGTAGCTGGTCTGCAGGCCCTTGAGGTATTTCTGCATCACATTCTCTTATTGCTCTGGGACCAGCAGACTGTCTGAGGCCTGTTCTCATGGCGATGGTAGAAGTGCCAAGTGGGTGAACAGAAACATTGTGCTGCTTTTTTGTTTGTTTGTTTGTTTGGTTGCGCTGCATGTAGGATCTTAGTTCCCTGACTAGGGGTTGAACCTGTGCCCCCTGCAGTGGAAGCATGGAGTCTTAACCACTGGGCCACCAGGCAAGTCCCTCCTGTGCTGCTTCTTAAAGATCTAGCTCAGAACTGGCACACTGGTCTTCCTACCTATAGTGTATTAGTCAAAGCAATTCACAGCTGTAATGTGATGGGAAATATACTCCACTCCTACTAGGAGGAACCTCAAAGTCAAAGGGCAAAAGGTGAGATTATAGGAAAGGGTGAAGGATTGGGAACAAATATGCCATGTATATCATTGTCATTCTTTCCAATTCAAGGAAGGCTTGACACTAATTATTTCAGACACGAAACTCTAGATGCTTACTTAAATATTTTCCAGAAAGGTATTTACAGATCTTTTCCTTATTTTGAGAAATCCTTAAGACAGATGATAAGCTTTTTGTTTGTTTGGTTTTTTTATTTAGAAGAAATACATGTTTAGCAGGAAATATCAGTTAATTGAATGGAAGACTGTTGGAATCAAGCATATTTCCTTTACAAAGTAAATAGAATTCTTCTAAGTAACCATAACCTATACATGAATTATGGCTTTAAATAGGACTTTGTGTGTGGCTCATAAATCATTAAAATCCTTAGCGATATTTACTATTATGTTCTTTTCTGTTTTCTTTTCTCCAAGAGCTACATCCTCCATGAGTCCCAATTTTCTTTATGAAGACACCTCACTGGAGGACAGAAAAATTCAGCATGTAGAGAGATTATAATAATTGGAGGGTACTTTAAGTTCATTTATAAATAGACACCTTTTACATGTCTTGTCTCATTAAGAAGAAAACAGATATAATAAAGTCAATTCCCTAACCAGGAATAAAACAGATTTATGGGCCTGTATACAGTTCCAAGGTAGATATTCAATATGTACTTATTGAATTAATAACTAAATATAAGAAAAGCTTGGTTATTATTAGAATGAAAAAGCAAATAATTAATAGGAAATGAGTAATTAAATAGATTGGTGAATCTGATATAACTTGATCTTACTCACTAAAACCCTGGATTCTTCATTTTTAGGATATGTAGCAATTCTACACAATGGTTTAGAAATCATTGTGTTAAAATTGGAATGTCATTAGAAATTATAACTCACACATAATAAGGAATGGAAGACCAATGTTTATTCATGTTGACTACAAATAACTAAATCCTCTGGATTTCAGAACCTCAAAAAAGTGAAAATAGTTTCATTTGTTATATTATCACCTTTTATAGATGGTGAAAGTAAACCCACCCCCACCAAAGTTTGGAGTTTCACAAGCTGGTTTGTACACTAAAGCTTAGAAACTAGGTCTCTGGATCTCGGGGCAATGTTGCTCCTGTGGAAAGATATCAAAACCTACATTTGGCCATGATGATATTCACTTTATTTTGCTCCGAATGATGTCTGTGAAATTTATCCATGTTGATGTGTGTATCAGTGGTTTATTCTTTTTAATTGCTGAGTAATATTCCATTGTGTGAATACACCATGACTTGTTCATCCATTTTACCGCTGACATGCATTGGAGTTTCATTAGTCTTGGGCTATTTTGAATATAGTTTCTATGAACACTCATATCCTAAGTCTTTTTGTGGGCATATGTTTTCATTTCACTTGGGTAAATACCTAGAAGTGGAATTTCTGGGTTAATTGCCTGATAACTGTATCCTGAAATTTATAAGAATCTGCTAACAGTCCCTTAAAGGCAGCAGAGCAGTGCTTACAGAAGTCCTCAAAAAAAGAGTTAAATGAGATTTCTGTGCCCAGAAAAAATGTAGATCAGGTATAAAGGCAGAAGATAAACTTCTTTAAAAGTGTGATGAATATACATTCCCTGAGCTTCTTGAAAAAGTGAAACAGAACAAGCTTTTTATGGTAAAAAGGCATGGCTGTGATCATAAAATTCATTTAATCTTAGGACTTGAAAAACAAATAGTAAAATTTTTTATTGCAAACTAAAATGTTAATGTCTTAATCCTTAACAATACAGAAATGATAAAAATCACAACTGTTAGTAAGAGAAGGGAGAGTTAAGGACAGTTAGTACAAGTAAGTTTATCTTTCATAGCCAAGCAGTTGATTAAATGGATTAAGCAAGAAATAAAAATGTAAACATATTTAAAATATAAGAATAAACACTAATAAAAGTGTACATAGCTTAAATTTATTCTTTCTCATAATAAGGAATCAATACATGAGCCTAAAAATGTAGAGGATTCAGTACACTGCACAGAGTTAATCATTAGGTAAAAAGCAAAGTAAAAGATTTTATACATAATAAAAACAGAAAGCATTACATAAAATATGGTGATAGAACTAAGACCAAACATTTCTGTCACGTCAACAAGGTCTGCCTTTTCCAATGAAAAAAAAAAGACTCCTACTGAACCACAAAGGCAAACAACCACACATTGTCTACAAGAGAGACACACTTAGAACGAAACACCAATGTCCCGAGAGAACCACACGAAATAATGGGACACAGTGAAAGTTCAGTCCATACCCGCCAAAGTGACTGAAGTGAGGAAAAGGGCCCAGCTACACAACACACCCAAGAACTGGGCTGAACGAACCTTTAATTAATAAGCTGTGCTCTGTAAATACATCCATCAAAGCTCATGTTCTATTTGTTCTCTCCACCTTCTCCTCTAAAGGTCTTTTTGGAAATTTAGACCTGCTTTTCCCTGACAATGGGCCAGCAGTGAGGACTAGCGAGGGGACCCTATCTGTGTACCTTCCTGCTCACCAAGGTTCTGAGATGCCTCTAGACCCAAAAGACACACCACGCTTGTGGTTAGCTGAGAAAAATAGAAGACTAATGGTGATCTGACACAATGACAGCCGATTTCCCCTCTCCAGGGCAGCAGCAACGCTCCATTTATCTTGAGCCCTTTGTGGGTGGGCTACCTGTGCTCTTCTTGTTCTTATGAACAAGGATGGGCAGGGTGGACCAGGGGGCAGCACTGGTGCAACTGGGCCTCTTGTAGAAGGATAGGACTAAAGAAGAATTGCATTGATATGAATAAAAATATGGAGTTTAATTTGTCTGATTGTATCTTTCATTAAACACACAATAAGCTCCAACAGAGAGCTATATCTCCAGGCCAGTGTTACTAATATGAGTCTGCATTTATCTTACTCTTACTACGGGGAGTACTTATGTTTTACAGCCTCATGGTCGTTAAGATTTTTTTCTCAGCTACAGGTACTAGAAAACTGATGATACATTCAGTGGTATTCAAGGACATTGCAAGTAGCAAAGGGTGCTTTACTGAAAACACATTTTAGATATTTGGATTATCTTTGAAATGCAGAGCGTAAGGCAGTAAAATGCAAAACATTCATCTTTCCTCTGAGCTCACTTAAATATTCCTTGACCATTGTGGGATTTCTACCTCTCCAAGGTGAACATTTTTTCTAAGGAGACTTACGGGCTCTGAAAAGAGGGAACCATCTGAAATTAAAATACCCTGTGGAAATGATGAAGAATGAATGTTAAAATAAAAATGGTCTCAGTTTCTTCCTCCTTCGGTATAGAGACAGAATTCTTTAGGGCCTGGTGTCTGCACATTATAAGTTATTACACAAAGGTACAGCACAATCACACACAAATTAGAATTATTCTTTTCAGATGCCTTGTCTGTTTCATCTCCTATCACGACATATCCCTGAAATAAGCGATCACTTAACTTAAAAAACTTAAGAATTAGCATTTACTTGTGTGAATGGCAATGATTAGATAAATTTTTGTAGAGTCCTTACAATTCACTTTTGTGAATGTCACCTTTATTTACTCCCCTGTTCAATCAACACAGTACACTTTTAATAGTTAACGTGTGTGGAATAACATGGAGAAAAATTAAATGAAAATTCGTCCATCTCTCCCAATCCTTTTAAAGGAGCTCTGACTCCTTTAAAGGAGCTCCTTTAAAGGAGCTTTTCAGGACCAGACTTCAAGCAAATGTTGAACCTCACTCAGTTGACAGTGCAATATTTTGGTGAGGATGACTCACAGCCCAGGATCTTGTATTTCAGAAGACATCTCAGGGAAGAGTGTCAGTCTCACAGGCAGTCTGCCTGCTGGCTGCCAGTCCCTATATGAGGCCAGTCTTGTGCCCCTGAGGCCCACACCACAGCAAGAGTCATTTCCGGTCTTAAATGAAGAGTGAATCAGTGCCCTTCTCTGAAAGTGTCCAGAGCAGGCCCCTAAACTGTGGGACACTTGCCTTGACTCCGCCTTCTGCTGCCTGTTTAGGGTCCTAGGAAGCCCATGGATCTGGTGTAACCTCAACTTCTCTACTTCTCTGGCCTTATGGTCCCACTCTTAGTTTCAGTGTGCTGTCAATATGTGTATTTCAGTCTGAGCCATGGGAACCTCAGCTCCTGATTTCAGTATTACTCTAGCCTGTTACCTCACCAAACACAGCAAGTTCCAGCCTTGGCACCATCTCCACTCCCAGTAGCAGAGATCCAGACACCAATCCTATGCAACACACAAGCTTCCAGGACTGCTCTGTGCCAGAAGCAATACTCCCAAAGGCCTTTAAATGCTCGGGAAGAAAGAAAAGCCATGAAGATTTGCACCTGATGCTCAGTGCCTACATCACAAACAGAAGAAAAGCTCCTCTTCTTCATGTCCACAGAATGGCAGCCTTTTGTGATCGATCAATGGAGAATTAAGAACTAAGGCACAAGGGAGAAAAAAAGCAAGAAAAAGTCAGTTAGAGAAAGAAGGAAGAAAGTAACAAGTAGAGATCAGAGAACCAGATGGGTGATAAAAGGAGCTGTGGTGGTGATGATTAAAACTGAGATGGGAAAAAAAGAGTCTTCCTCTAGCAGAAGTCAATTAGTAGAAGCACGGAAAGGCAATGATCATCTAAAGAGAAAATGGACACACATTTATGACTGGATAGGGCTGGGCATAAAAAAGCATTAGTAGATAATCACAATATTCTTCAACATAGTATATAAAATATCAGGGAGCAGGATGGCTGATATTTAAAGGCTCAACAGATTTTCAGTCTTTCGAAGTATGAAGGGAGCATATAGTTCTAGCTCTAGAAAGAAAACCATTTCCTATGCCCCACGATGCTCTCACGTAAATAAATTAGGAAGACTATATGGTGTTCTGAGTTAGTGGTTCTCAGTGAAAAGATAGAAAGATGTCCTTGTCTCCAACCCAGTGCTCTTTGAAAAGGCAAAAGAGTTTTATGAGCAAATGCAAATGACTCATTCATGTGTATTTTTGAAGGAGTATCTTTGGCATTTTAAAAAGACCCTTGGTATTAAAAAGGTTGGATATAACATGAAAAATAGTTAGCAAATGACCATGCTGCAGTAGCATGTCATGGCATTTTCAGACAGCTCATTTCTTAGAACAGTCTCTCTTCTGTGCACTGCAATGGAGCTGCTGAAATCAAGCCCCTCTGGGAGCCAACAGAAGAAGGATTATTTTTACACGTGCAAGTTGAACAGGCTCTCTGAAATAAAACTGCTGGGTTAGAAACTCCATTATCCTACAACTTCCAAAGCCAAGAAACATCTTCACTCGCTCCTCACAGATTGCCAGTTGTTGCGAGGATGAACACATGCATTTGTTTTGCCTTGATATTCAGAGCAGTCCAGACATACAGTTCTAGCTCTAGAAAGAAAACCATTTCCCAGTCACGTGTCCAGGATTATGAAGCTACTCTACCCATTCTCAGGCAGCAGGATCAGTTTGGGAAATATTTTTCCTACATTCCTATATAAAATGTACTTTATTGATTTGACCCATTGTTTGGGAATCGTTCAGAACAGCAAATAATTCTAATAACAGCTAACATTTACTTAGTGCCAGGCAGTTTTAAGCACTTTACATAAGTGTACTCATTTAATCCACTCATTTAATCTACCTGGCACCATTAAGGCGAGTTCTTTAACTCTGACAACTCTGACAACTAATTGGAATTCTGACAGTCATAGCTTCCTCCTATGATGATCTGAAATGAGGCAACAATGAGAAACGAGACTTATCTGTCAAGTCAGGAGGTCGGAACACATCCAGCCTTAATCCTGAACCAATAACTGAGTAATTAAGATGCTTGAAGCTGACAAATGACTCCTATTGAGCTTGGTCTTCTTGGGAAGAGTGATATTTATTCTAAAGGCTGTAATATTGGTCTTGATGTGGGGATTTTATACAATATAATCTATGAATAAGTAATTGAAACAGGTATTTTAGTAAGTAAATATGTATCCATGTTCTACTCCAACACAATAATCCTTAAAAGTCTTCTCTAAAATGTGCCTAAGAAGGCTTTTCTAAATAAGTTCTGCCCAGAGCCAGTCACTTGTGAAGGCAGTCCTTGGTCGCACCCTACTAGGTATTCTTTGCATGGATACACTGACTATTGCAATAAAAGAATTAATTCCTATTACACTGGGGTTCTAATAAATCAATGGATTGTAACTAGTTTGCCTTTTGGAGGGAGTAGATGACAACCAGAACATTTTTTAAGATCCCCTATGCCTTAGGTATTTTCTAGGAAACAGAATGTACTCACCAAGAAAATCTTCTTTCCTACAATAACTAAAATCTAAAAACCACAGTTAATTCAGTACAGTTATCCAAGGACAGAGGAAACTTGCCCATTGGTGCCTCAGTATCAGGGGAATGATGAGCCCCACTCCTTCCTTCCTCGTGGTATTTATTTTATTCCATATAACTTCTTAGCTCCATATAGGTGACATGCAGCACATCTTAAAGATTATCTTCCCATATGGCAAAAGTGATTGCCTTAATTAAAAGTTTGTCTTAAAAGAATTATCCTTCCAGATTGGTTTGAGGTTATCAGTTACTTTTTTACTGTTTACATAACAAAGAATACACTGC
Source organism: Globicephala melas (assembly GCF_963455315.2). NCBI lineage: Eukaryota > Metazoa > Chordata > Mammalia > Artiodactyla > Delphinidae > Globicephala > Globicephala melas. The sequence continues at coordinate 117,284,955 of NC_083315.2, forward strand.
CAAATGTCTCCTGTCTCCACTTCTGAAGTGCAGAGGAAAGGATAGAGTGTATCCGGCAGATCCCCAGGATAATAAAAAGTGGTTACAATTAACTTTAAGTTGAATGGTGTGTCAATTACTTCCTTCAAAAATCCCCTGTATCATCCACTCAGAGGCCAGATTTATAGAGAGAAATACTCATTTACAGCCAGCTCTCCAGCTGCACTTCATTTACAACTTTCATAGTGGCCACTGAGAGGCCAGTGGTAAAAGGGCAAGACCATCCTCCCAAGACCATGCTCTTATGAGGGCTAGAGAGCTGGGTGTAGAGCTGTTCTCTCTGAGCAAAGGGGCAGGCAGTGTCTATCCTTCTGGGGTTTCTAACAGCTCTTCTCACACCAGCACGAGCCAGTCAGATGCAATGCATTTTTTAAATTGCTCTACTATATGAGAATGTAATTGGATTGAAGATATTTTAAATTTATTCAATTAAAATTTATTCAATTTTTTTTTTTTTTTTTTTTTTTTTGCAGTACGCAGGCCTCTCACTGTTGTGGCCTCTCCCGTTGTGGAGCACAGGCTCCGGACGCGCAGGCTCCGCAGCATGTGGGATCTTCCCAGACCGGGGCACGAACCCACGTCCCCTGCATTGGCAGGCGGACTCTCAACCACTGCGCCACCAGGGAAGCCCCAGTTTAATTTTTATTCTTGTTAAGATCAACAGTAGTTAAATGGTATAAAATCACCTCAAGTTAATTTATTTTCTAAGCCCTTTAAACGACCTTCAGGAACAAATAGCTTTCTCCCTTTCAAGTAACACATATAATGCCTTTGCTTTAACACAGATGGCAAGAAATGGGAATAAATTTTACCGGTGCAACATATTATAAAATCACAACTAAAACAGGAGAGAAAAAATGTTTCCTTCTCTCTTTGCAATACTATGTCATAAAGTAAACCAAGTAGAGTATAAATATATAAAATACAAATTACCTAAAGCAGTGAATTAAACTTGGTAGCTATCTTTCTACAGTGCTATAAAGCACTACCTTTTACAAAGGTTATTTTTCATGGTTATCATTCTAGATGCTTAGAGCAGCAGTATAGCACTTAATTGAAAAATGTATGGTCTTCATCTTAAGCAGACAAAACCTAACACGGACATAACTAACCAAGGTATACACGGGATGAAATTAAAGTAGAAGACTCAAACAGAAAGAGGTGTGCGGAGAATTGTGTTTTGATTTTCGGCAGATAGCAGACAGTCTCTTGAAATAAAATTCCCTATCTACCCCTGATGCTCTGAATGTCTCTAAATCACACTTGAGCACAGCTATCCACTACAATAGTGAAAAATATGAAAAGGAAATAACCCACCTGTGAGTGATACATTAGAGTTTATTCACACCTTGGAATAATACTATGGTAGATAAAATATGTATTTTTAAATTTCAAAAACATAATGTCGAGTGAAAAAAATCAAGAAAATTGCAAATATATAGAATTACATATGTGTGAGTATATACAGGTTGGCCAAAAAGTTCGTTCGGGTTTTTCATAACATCTTACAGAAAAACGTGAACGAACTTTTTAGCTAACCCTATATATGTGTATATGTATATATACACACATATATAAATACATACATATATATAATACAGCAATAATATATACTGTTTATGGATACAGTCACAAATAGAAAAAGCACTAAAACATGCGTGGAATGGCACTCTCCAACTTCCGGATAGTGATTCTTCGGGGAGGAAAAAAAAATAGATAAATGCATTAGAATTTAGGTACATCCATAAAATTTTATTTGAGAGAGATACCAGATGCAAACAGAACAAAACGTTAAAATCTGTTAAATTTGAGAAACAGATACGTCGGTGGATTTAATTTTTTGCTAGTTTGAAATATTTTATTAAAAATAAACAGAAAAAGAAATCAAATGCCTCCATATATATTTTATCATTACCATCTGAGTATACTGCCTTATTATGATTAGAACCTTATTATGATTAGAATAATGTGCTTGATTTTTTTTGAATTTTATTTATTTTTTTATAGAGCAGGTTCTTATTAGTCATCCATTTTATACACATCAGTGTATACATTTCAATCCCAATCTTCCGATTCATCACACCACCACCACCACCCCCTGCCGCTTTCCCCCCTTGGTGTCTATATGTTTCTTCTCTACATCTGTGTCTCTAATTCTTCCCTGCAAACCAGTTCACCTGTACCATTTTTTTAGTTTCCACATATATGCGTTAATATATGATATTTGCTTTTCTCTTTCTGACTTACTTCACTCTGTATGACAGTCTCTATATGCAAACACGTCTCTACAAATGACCCAATTTCGGTCCTTTCTATGGCTGAGTAATATTCCATTGTATATAGGCACCACATCTTCTTTATCCATTCGTCTGTTGATGGGCATTTAGGTTGCTTCCGTGACCTAGCTATTGTAAACAGGGCTGCAATGAACATTGGGGTGCATGTCTCTTTTTGAATTATGGTTTTCTCTGGGTATATGCCCAGTAGTGGGATTGCTGGGTCATATGGTAATTCTATTTTTAGTTTATTAAGGAACCTCCATACTGTTCCCCATAGTGGCTGTATCAATCTACATTCCCACCAACAGTGCAGGAGGGTTCCCTTTACTCCACACCCTCTCCAGCATTTGTTGTTTGTAGATTTTCTGATGATGCCCATTCTAACTGGTGTGAGGTGATACCTCACTGTAGTTTTGATTTGCATTTCTCTAACAATTAGTGATGTTAAGCAGCTTTTCATGTGCTTCTTGGCCATCTGTATGTCTTCTTTGGAGAAATGTCTGTTTATGTCTTCTGCCCATTTTTTGATTGGGTTGTTTGTTTCTTCAATATTAAGCTGCATGAGCTGTTTATATATTTTGGAGATTAATCCGTTGTCCGTCGATTCGTTTGCAAATAATTTCTTCCATTTTGAGGGTTGTCTTTTCGTCTTGTTTATGGTTTCCTTTGCTGTACAAAAGTTTTTAAGTTTCATTAGGTCCCATTTGTTTATTTTCATTTTTATTTACATTACTCTAGGAGGTGGATCAAAAAAGATTTTGCTGTGATTTATGTCAAAGAGTGTTCTTCCTATGTTTTCCTCTAAGAGTTTTATAGTGTCCACTCTTACATTAAGTTCTCTAATCCATTTTGAGTTTATTTTTGTATATGGTATTAGAGTGCTCTAATTTCATTCTTTTAGATGTAGCTGTCCAGTTTTCCCAGCACCACTTATTGAAGAGACTGTCTTTTCTCCATTGTATATCCTTGCCTCCTTTGTCATAGATTAGTTGACCATAGGTGCATGGGTTTATCTCTGGGCTTTCTATCTTGTTTCATTGATCTATGTTTCTGTTTTTGTGTCAGTACCATATTGCCTTGATTACTGTAGCTCTGTAGTATAGTCTGAAGTCAGGGAGTCTCATTTCTCCAGCTCTGTTTTTTTCCCTCAAGACAGCTTTGGCTATTCGGGGTATTTTGTGTCTCCATACAAATCTGAAGATTTTTTGTTCTAGTTCCGTAAAAACTGCCACTGGTAATTTCATAGGGATTGCATTCAATCTGTAGATTGCATTGGGTAGTATAATCATTTTGATAATATTGATTCTTCCAATCCAAGAACATGGTATATCTCTCCATCTGTTGGTATCATCTTTAATTTCTTTCATCAGTGTCTTATAGTTTTCTGCATACAGGTCTTTTGTCTCCGCAGGTAGCTTTATTCCTAGGTATTTTATCCTTTTTGTTGCAATGGTAAACGGGAGTCTTGTTAATTTCTCTTTCAGATTTTTCATCATTAGTGTATAGGAATGCAAGAGATTTCTGTGCATGAACTTTGTATCCTGCAACTTTACCAAATTTATTGAGTAGCTTTAGTAGTTTTCTGGTGGCATCTTTAGGATTCTCTATGTATAGTATCATGTAATCTGCAAACAGTGACAGTTGTACTTCTTCTTTTGCAGTTTGGATTCCTTTTATTTCTTTTTTTCTCTGATTGCCGTGGCTAGGACTTCCAAAACTATGTTGAATAATAGTGGTGAGAGTCGATATCCATGTCTTGTTCCTGATCTTAGAGGAAATGCTTTCAGTTTTTCACCATTGAGAATGATGTTTTCTGGGGGCTTGTCATATATGGCCTTTATTATGTTGAGGTAGGTTCCCTCTATGCCCACTTTCTGGAGAGTTTTATCATTAATGGGTGTTGAATTTTGTCAAAGTCTTTTTCTGCATCTATTGAGATGATCATACGGTTTTTATTCTTCAGTTTGCTAATATGGTGTATCACATTGTTTGATTTGCCTATATTGAAGAATCCTTGCATCCTTGGGATAAATTCAACTTGATCATAGTGTATATGTCCCTTTAAATGTGTTGGATTCTGTTTGCTAGTATTTTGTTGAGGATTTTTGTATCTATATTCATCAGTGATATTGGTCTGTAATTTTCTTTTTTTGTAGTATCCTTGTCTGGTTTTGGTATCAGTGTAATGGTGGCCTCATAGAATGAGTTTGGGAGTGTTCCTTCCTCTGCAATTTTTTGGAAGACTTTGAGCAGGATGGGTGTTAGCTGTTCTCTAAATGTTTGATAGAATTCACCTGTGAAGCCATCTGTTCCTGGACTTTTGTTTGTTGGAAGATGTTTAATCACAGCTTCAATTTCATTACTTGTGATTGGTCTGTTCATATTTTCTATTTATTCCTGGTTCAGTCTTGGAAGGTTATACCTTTCTAAGAATTTATCCATTTCTTCCACGTTGTCCATTTTATTGGCATAGAGTTGCTTGTAGTAATCTCTCAGGATGCTGTGTATTTCTGAGGAGGCTGTGGTAAGTTCTCCTTTTTCATTTCTAATTTTCTTGATTTGAGTCCTCTTCCTCTTTTTCTTGATGAGTGTGGCTAATGGTTTATCAATTTCGTTTATCTTCTGAAAGAACCAGCTTTTAGTTTTATTGATCTTTGCTATTGTTTTCTTTGTTTCTATTTCATTTATTTCTGCTCTGATATTTATGATATCTTTCCTTCTGCTAACTTTGGGTTTTGTTTGTTCTTCTTTCTCCACTTCTTTTAGGTGTAAGGTTAGATTGTTTATTTGAGAGTTTTCTTGTTTCTTGAGGTAGTCTTGTATAAACTTCCCTCTTAGAACTGCTTTTGCTACATCCCATAGGTTTTGGATCATTGTGTTTTCATTGTTACTTGTCTCTAGGTATTTTTTGATTTCCTCTTTGATTTCCTCAGTGATCTCTTGGTTATTAAGTAACGTATTGTTTAGCCTCCATGTGTTTGTGATTTTTACATTTTTCTCCCTGTAATTGATTTCTAATCTCATAGCGTGTGGTTTGAAAAGATGCTTGATATAATTTCAATTTCCTTTAATTTACTGAGGCTTGGTCTGTGACCCAAGATGTGATCTATCCTGGAGAATGTTCTGTGCACACTTGAGAAGAAAGTGTAATCTGCTGTTTTGGGATGGAATGTTCTATAAATATCAATTAAATCTATCTGTTCTATTGTGTCATTTAAATCTTCTGTTTCCTTATTTATTTTCATTTTGGATGATGTGTCCATTGCTGTAAGTGAGGTGTTAAAGTCCCCCACTATTATTGTGTTACTGTCAATTTACTCTTTTATAGCTGTTAGCAGTTGCCTTATGTATTGAGGTGCTCCTATGTTATGTGCATAAATATTTACAATTTTTATATCTTCTTCTTGGATCGATCCCTTGATCATTCTGTAGTGTCCTTCTTTGTCCCTTCTAATAGTCTTTATTTTAAAGTCTACTTTGTCTGATATGAGAATTGCTACTCCAGCTTTCTTTTGGTTTCCATTTGCATGGAATATCTTTTTCCATCCCCTTACTTTCAGTCTGTATGTGTCTCTAGGTCTGAAGTGGGTCTCTTGTAGACTGCATATATATGGGTCTTGTTTTGTGTCCATTTAGCAGGCCTGTGTCTTTTGGTTGGAGCATTTATTCCATTCACGTTAAAGGTAATTATTGATATGTATGTTCCTATTACCATTTTCTTAATTGTTTGGGGTTTGTTTTCGTAGGTCCTTTTCTTCTCTTATGTTTCCCACTTAGAGAAATTCCTTTAGCATTTGTTGTAGAGCTGGTTTGGTGGTGCTGAATTCTCTTAGCTTTCGCTTTTCTGTAAGGCTTTTGATTTTTCCATCGAATCTGAATGAGATCCTTGCTCGGTAGAGTAATCTTGGTTGTAGGTTTTTCCCTTTCATCACTTTAATTATATCATGCCACTCCCTTCTGGCTTGTAGAGTTTCTGCTGAGAAATCAGCTGTTAACTTTATGGGAGTTCCCCTGTATGTCATTTGTCATTTTTCCCTTGCTGCTTTTAATAATTTTTCTTTGTCTTTAATTTTTGCCAATATGATTACCATGTGTCTTGGCGTGTTTCTCCTTGGGTTTAACCTGCATGGGACTCGCTGTGCTTCCTGGACTTGGGTGGCTCTTTCCTTTCCCATGTTAGGGAAGTTTTCGACTATAATCTCTTCAAATATTTTCTCAGGTCCTTTCTCTCTCTCTTCTCCTTCTGGGACCCCTATAATGCGAATGTTGTTGAGTTTAATGTTGTCCCAGAGGTCTCTTAGGCTGTCTTCATTTCTTTTCATTCTTTTTTCTTTATTCTGTTCTGCAGCAATGAATTCCACCATTCTGTCTTCCAGGTCACTTATCCGTTCTTCTGCCTCAGTTATTCTGCTATTTGTTCCTTCTAGTGTAGTTTTCATTTCAGTTACTGCATTGTTCATCTCTGTTTGTTTGTTCTTTAGTTCTTCTAGGTCTTTGTTAAACATTTCTTGCATCTTCTCCATCTTTGCCTCCATTCTTTTTCCAAGATCCTGGATCATCTTCACTATCATTATTTTGAATTCTTGTTCTGGAAGGTTGCCTATCTACACTTCATTTAGTTGTTTTTCTGGGGGTTTATCTTGTTCCTTCATCTGGTACATAGCCCCCTGTCTTTTCATCTTGTCTATCTTTCTATGAATGTATTTTTTGTTCCACAGGATGCAGGACTGTAGTTCTTCTTGCTTCTGCTGTCTGCCGGCTGCTGGATGAGGCTATCTAAGAGGCTTGTGCAAGTTTCCTGATGGGAGGGACTGGTGGTGGGTAGAGCTGGCTGTTGCTCTGGTGGACAGAGCTCATTAAAAGTTTAATCTGCTTGTCTGATGATGGGTGGGGCTGGGTCCCCTCCCTGTTGGTTGTTTGGCCTGAGGTGACCCAACACTGGAGCCTACCCCAGTTCTTTGTTGGGACTAATGGTGAACTCTGGGAGGGCTCACGCCAAGGAGTACTTCCCAGAACCTCTGCCTCCAGTGTCCCTGTCCCAATGGTTAGACAGAGTCACCCCCTGCCTCTGCAGGAGACCCCTCAACACCAGCAGGTATGTCTGGTTCAGTCTCTATGGGTCACTGCTCCTTCCCCTGGGTCCCGATGCAGACACTACTTTATGTGTGCCCTCCAAGAGTGGAGTCTCTGTTTCCCCCAGTCCTGTCGAAGTCCTGCAATCAAATCCCACTAACCTTCAAAGTCTGATTCTCTAGGAATTCCTCCTCCTGTTGCCGAACCCCGTTCGGCAGCCTGATGTGGGGCTCAGAACCTTCACTCCAGTGGGTGGACTTCTGTGGTAGAAGTGTTATACAGTTTGTGGGTCACCCACCCAGCAGTTATGGGATTTAATTTGATTGTGATTGCGCCCCTCCTACCATCTCATTGTGGCTTCTCCTTTGTCTTTGGACGTGGGGTATCTTTTTTGGTGAGTTTCAGTGTCTTCCTGTCAATAATGGTTCAGCAGTTAGTTGTGATTCCAGTGTTCTCTCAAGAGGGAGTGAGAGCACGTCCTTCTACTCCGCCATCTTGAACCAATCCCTGAGAAACTTCTAAGTATCAGGCACTGTCCTTCAATATCTGTTGTTCACCTGCTAGTGTTGGAGAGTCTCCCACAGAGGTAGGGGGTGGCTGTGGCTCAACGTGAGGACAAGGACACTGGCAGCAGAAGCTCTGGGAGGTACTCCCCGGCAGGAGCTCCCCCAGAGTCCGTCCAGAATAACCACTTAGTTATAGCATTGCAAAGCACCCATTTCCTCTCATTTCTTCCTTTCTAACCAAGGGAGAATGCAGTTTTCAGCTTTCCCTTATCATTGTCCCCCAAAAGACTGTTATCAAACATTGCTACCTTGGGTAGGGCCATTTGTGACATTCTCAACCCCATCTAAAAAAAAGTAAGGAGCAAATTCTTAGTGAATGTCAGATTTTCCCAGTGTCTAAATTTTTTAAAATTAATTAATTAATTGATTGATTTTTGGCTGCATTGGGTCTTTGTTGTGGTGCGCGGGCATCTCATTGTGGTGGTTTCTCTTGTTGCAGAGCATGGGCTCTAGGTGCGCAGGCTTCAGTAGTTGTGGCTCGTGGGTTCTAGAGCACAGGCTCAGTAGTTGTGGTACACAGGCTTAGCTGCTCTGTGGCGTGGGGGATCTTCCCAGACCAGGGCTCGAACCCGTGTCCCCTGCATTGGTAGGCAGATGCTTAACCACTGCACCACCAAGGAAGCCCTCCAGTGTCTAAATTTTTACCAGAGTTCAACTTACTAACTGAGAGCACAAATGTCATGAATTATACCCACATGGTCTAAAATAAATTTTCAAAGATGCTTAACATCAAAGAGGAAGAAACTTAAACACTGTGAAAATGATAAATGATATATATACATAATTATAGCAACTTAATATAGGAAAATTCATAATTAAATCTGTCTTAAGTGAAAGAGTTTTAAATGAATTAGCCATATACCGATGTAAACATTTATATTGATGAGGTTATAGCATACCCAACAGAAGGATCAACTGTAACAATAACTGAAAATTAGATTAGTGTATAGAAGTGGCAAAATGGTCATTAGTGCACTAAGATAAAAGCATATTTTGTGACAAGTTCACATCCATGTGATACTTAAGGGTACAGTGTTAAAATTCACACATTTAAAATGGTAACATAAACTTTACTTGCCATTGTTTCACAAGATTTGGCAAACCCTGCAGAGGAAATTATTCTGGGAATAATATTAAATGGTGTTTTGCTTATCATGGTAATTATAAGAGAAAAATCTTTGTTTCCAAACAAATGGAGTAGAGGTAAGAGTCATGAGTTATGGAAGAAGATTCTGTGATGTTTAGGGTTCAAACTTTCCTGGATAATGTACAGGGAACAAAAAAAAAAAGGAAGAAATAGGATGGATTATCATTTCAATTCTTAGTTCTGAGTAAGAGATGCCAGAAAAATTTGATATGAGCCCATAAGCAACTGATTATATTACTTGAACCTACAGAATACACTGAATGCTTGAAAGTTACAAATAAATTATCTGTTTTCCATTTATTGAATCATTTTCCAAAACATAAATGAACAAAAAGTGTAAAAACAAGTGGAACAAACTATGCTTTAAAAGATTCAGCCCTGTAGAGGTGTTAAATAGTGAAATTCCTTGGGAAACTCAACCATGTGTTTTGTGCCTTATCAGCTCTGAATAAATAATGTAGGCTGTCTGCCAAATTAAGAATCTCATAATAAGTTGTTCAGATGGTGTTATAAGTGAGAGATGGATTGGGCTGTGCTCTCCTGAAGGAAGTGGGTAGATGACATTGGTGGAAAAGGAAAATGACATTAGTGGCAAGGACACAAAATTAAAAATGACAGAATAAGTGTGAGATAGTAAAGCAGGTGATGAAAGGATTTTAGAGAGACAAAAAGGATTCTCTTAATTAAATGTGATTAGGCATCTGTTATTTTTTTTAAAAAAGGAAATCAAAGTAGTATCAGGACACGTTTTTCTGATTTTTCTGATTAAGCAGCAAGATTCCACCACCACCCTTCATCGTTTTTAAACTTTCAGTTTTGGTGTGTGAATTCTAAAGTAAGTCTCAGACGTGAGTAATTTTAGCCTGGAAGCTATAAGAAATAAAGAGAATTTTGGAATGAAGGTTGTAAAGTCAGCCATTGGGCCTTCTCCAAGTAATAACAGCATGTAGTTCTATTAAGCATGATAAATTCCCCTTCCAGATTTTTTAAAAAACATCAGACATAACTCTCATAGAGACAGGGACTTTGCAGGCTAAATTATTCTAAATAGCCATTTAATTAATGCCAAAAACACAGAATAAGATTTCAATCTACAGGGGACCCTGTATAATATTTTTTTAATTAAAGCACCTGTAAAAATAACATTGTTATTTTTATAGTAGTAACTACATTTGGATACTATTAATGTTGTTATTCATTAGATTCCTCTTCAAGGTGTTGCTTTAAATTGATCACTCAGGTTTCCTATATCCCGGTCACTATTGAATAATTAATTCAAAGAATGATTATTGAACAATTGACGTATACAAGATAATATGATAGATGTGGGGATGGGAAATGAAAAGAAGTTTATAACTTAGCCCTTATTTTTAGCAACTTTTTTTTTTTTTTGGCCGCAGGGCATGTGGGATCTTAGTTCCCTGACCAGGAATGGAACCCCGCCCCCTGCAGTGGAAGTGCAGAGTCTGCCAGGGAAGTCCAGCCCTTATTTTTAAGAAGCTTAACATCTAAGTAAGAGATAGTCAGGAAATGTATGATCAGGGAAGACTATGGAAAAGGTAGAGATTGAACTGGGCTTTGAAGGATTCTTCACATTTTAAGAGCCATGACTGGGGAAAAAGAAAAAAAAGTGCCTAAGTAACAGGAATCAGCTACTTCAGGCTGAGCAAAACAATGGTTCCTGCCCAACTACGTAAGAGGAAACTTAGTGCTGAAAATGAATTTATAGCTAAGAGACATGTATGAATTAATTAAACCAAGATACTTGGTTTAAGAACATGCAGAAAGTTCTAAAATAAATTAGCAGTTCACAGTCTGAGAATTTCAGACCCCTAGAGGGATCACTGAATTATTGCAAGCAACGTATGAAGGTAATCTGAGTCCAGGCAATAGATTTAATAAATAACATCATCGGCAAATACTAACCACTGTCTTTCAAAAGCTGTTGTGGGTGATAAAGAATATATTCACTTAATAGCACTAGTGCACTGAAGGAATAACTATTGAAATTTCATATCACTTCATTGTTTTATTCAGACTAAAGAAACTATATATATACATATGCATCATACTGCATCGCCATTTTTGTTGACATTTTTAGTTAATATATTATGACTATATTTTTATGTGAACGAATATACTTATAAATCTTATAAAGCTTATAAATCATTTCAAAATATTGACTGGTATTTTGTTCTATTCTATAATTAATTTAAACATTCCCCTACTTTGGAAGATTTAAGTTGTTCTATATTAAAAATGATGCTGTTTATAAACATTCTTGCTATAGCTAAGTATTATATACATCCTTAAATTTTGGGGGATAAATCCCTACATATGAAGTCGCTAAGTCAAAAAGTATACACTTTTTAGGATTTCAATATATATTGCTAAATTGCCTTCTCAAAGATTCTATCATTATGTGTTCCTTCCAGCAGGTTATAAGACCACTAACTTCCCTGCTAATATGAAACAATATTATAAACAAAACAGAAGTAGAGTCACAGATATAGAAAACAAACTTACGGTTACCAGGGGATAAGCCGGGGGAGGGATAAGTTGGGAGACTGGGATTGACATACACACACTACTATATATAAAATAGATAACTTATAAGAGCCTGCTGTATAGCACAGGGAACTCTACTCAATGGTCTATATGCGAAAAGAATCTAAAAAACAAAAAAGAGTGTATATATGTATATGTATAACTGATTCACTTTGCCGTACACCTGAAACTAACACAACACTGTAAATCAACTATACTCCAGTTAAAAAAAAAAGCAAGTGGGCAATGAACAGATGACCTCCTCTGGAGACTTTAAAACAAACAAAATGGATATAGATTGGCAAAACTAAAAAAAAAAAGGGGTATTCATAGTCAAATAGATTAGAAATTTCCAAGCTACAGCTATATGGCATGTGAAGTACACAGACAATCAAAACATATTTAAGTATTTTGTGCATGTGTCTCAGGTCAGCAGACAGATCTATGACAGCTATCGAGAACTGTGTACAGTGTTTCCTATCATCAACCACTCATACACTTTCCTAAGAGATATTCACCTTGTTGAAAGTTCTTTGCTTCTCTGTAGCCTCAAAGAATTACAACCCAAGGTGCTCTGAAAAAGGAGTCAATACAGTAAGAAATATCCTGGTTTCCCAATGTGCACAAACATGTGAGAAAGACTACTTTCCCTTGCAGAGGATCTTGTTACTTCGACAGCAGCAGTATCTACATAGAAGGGAATGAGAACAGTGAAAATGTGCTCTCTGTGAATGTGGTAGCATTACTCCAATTCATCCAGAAAGAAGACAGTAATAGAATTGGAAGTTTTTATCAGTTTGGGCAACTTAGAAAATGTGCCTTCTATGCACACATTCACTGTTTTCTGTGCATGGCAGGAAAAGAAACTGATTTGTTGGATCTGATTACAGTTATTAAAAAATCAAAAAGCTTTGCCTCTATTTGATTTCTTTAAGTGATGCCTATTGCATTTGGAGAGGATTGGAAACTATCCTTTGAAAAAACTGTAGGTCTCAGGAACCTGTAGGAGTAATTTCTATTACTCCTATTACTATTACTACTCCTATTACTCCTATTACTATTACTCCTATTACTCCTATTACTATTACTATAATAGTAATAATATTACTATTATTAATATTACTATTACTATTATTACTATTACTCCTATTACTATTACTATTATTATTATTATTATTACTCCTATTACTCCTATTACTATTACTCCTATTACTCCTATTACTCCTATTACTCCTGTTACTATTACTCCTATTACTACTATTACTACTCCTATTACTCCTATTACTATTGAGATCTCTGACTATCTACACATTTCAGTAACATTCACTTATGCCTTTAAAACGAAAATAAGAAGTCTTCCTTCTGAAAGAGAAAATGATGATGTAAACAGGCAGAGGAGAAATTGAGATTTTAAAAACCTGAAGTCCTTCAGAATACTTTGATTCTATACTTAATTCTATTCCTACATCCTCTTCCCTGATTTGGTACTTGATTTTGTTTTCCCCCAAATATTGTGTCATCCTATGTTGATGCTGCCTTGTTTATTAGAGCTCTAGTTTACCCTACAAATTCATAAGGTCTAATTCCTTCAGTATCTGTTGTTTTTTTGGATGCTAGGGAGAGGAAGCTAAGAATTCCAGGCAAGAATCCAAAGTCATGTTGTTCAAATAAACCTCCAAATACACTGACCATGGGAAAGGATTTGCCTTTCTAAACCATTATTGAAATCTATCAAGGGTATAAGCCAATCTGGAGAACAACAGGGATGGGACTAAGGCCCACGGAAGAAGATTTGAACTAGTTAAAATTCAGCATGTGTTATCTGGGCTTGAAAGTCACAGAGCAGCTAAAGGAATTTATGGGAATTCACAACAGAGTGAGTTGTAGGAGAGAAAAATATCAGTAAAACTCCTTAAAATGAAATAATCTAGACAGATAACAGAAGTTGCTGCCCTAAAACACCAGTTGCCAATAAATATGACATAAAACCAAGCACTCATTGATCAGAAGATTTCCTGCAGAAAGAAGCTGATGCCAAATGCTTGCATTACAGAGAGGTTGACAGCTGAGCTCTGTTGGGAAATTGGGGGGAAACCACATGATTTTTTTTTCTGCAAAATTTACGGAAAATCCTCAAAGAAAGTACAGAGAATTTCCCCATGTCCCTTACCCAGTTTGTCCTATTGTTAATATCTTATATTCTCAGAGTATATTTTTCAATTCTAAGAAACCAACATTGAGTAACTAAACTTGATAATTTATTCAGATCTTACTAGTTTTCCTCCAAGATCCTTTTTCTCTTCTGGGATCCCATCAGGGATACCACATTGCATTTGGTCATTATGCCTCCTAAGACTCCTCTTGGCTGTGACAGTTTCTCAGAATTTCCTTGTCCTTGCTGACCTTGACAGTTTTGAGGAGCACTCGCCAGGTTTTTCTTTTTTTCTGAATGTCCCTAATTTGGGTTTGTCTGATGTTCTAATGGTTAGACCGGGGTTGGCGTTTTTGGTGAACAAAACCCACAGAAGTGAAGTAGCATTCTCAGAACACTCATGTTCTAAAAGATAAAATTAATAGATTGCCCTAAGGCTTTTGAAACATTTTTCCTATGACTCCACCTCCTAATTAACTGAAAGCCTAAATAATAATAAAATGAAATCAGCGAGGCTGCCATGACCTTTTCCATCGAGAACCAGAACTTTGTAGTTGTGGTTGTGACTTTTCCTTCGCAGTGATATTCTCTCTTTCTGAAGGGCAGATATATTGATACCATTCAGTGTATGTCATAACTCAGCTATGGGAGTACAAAGGAAAGAAATACAAGCTTATAATACTGGATGATACAACAGACACCACCCTGGTTGGCCTCTAGCAGCCACCGCCAGCCCTCTTTCACCTTGCCCACCTCCTACTTTAAGGTCTAAAAGGCTCCCTCATATTTGATCCAGTGCTAGTCTACGAGATGAGGGCTGGCTAGTCTCCTGGGGTGTTCGGCAGGGCTGTGAGGGGGGACACTTCCTCTTTGACAGACGCGGCAGGAAAGCTTTTTCACCTCTTCTGACATGGCAACAAGTCTAAGGACAAAAAGCCAAATGTTGAGAATGGAAGAACAGATGACGAAAACAGTCTGACTTCTAGAAGGCATCACTGAGCCACTGAATCAACCCTGGGACTGCTAGAGGAACTGGTAAGGTCCTCACTGTTTGTCGGGTTTGCAGCTCAAAGCATCCTTGCTGAGACATGCAGCAATATTGACATTTCTCATGATAACTCAGAGGAGATGCATTGGCAACCCAGAGACATGTTTTGTATTGTTTACACAGTGTTAAAACTGTAGTTACTCTCTCTTTAAAATAAGTTGATTTCACAGGGAGAAAATATTCTCACTTCTTTTGAAAAAATCAGCAGATCTGTCAACACTTGGCCCACAGGTCGACCTGCCAACAGTCAACTGGAGCTGGTAGCAGCTGCCACTTTTAGACGAGATCTGTGCTTTGCTCTTCTGTTCACCATAGTTCCCACCCTGGCCAGCTTCATGCATTTATATTATCTCTATGAACCTTGTAGCATCTGTGAAAAAACCTTCATAGCTGGGTTTCGTTTA
Source organism: Globicephala melas (assembly GCF_963455315.2). Lineage (NCBI taxonomy): Eukaryota > Metazoa > Chordata > Mammalia > Artiodactyla > Delphinidae > Globicephala > Globicephala melas. The sequence goes on from NC_083315.2 coordinate 117,300,210, forward strand.
AGTCAAGTCTTCTAGATGTCCCTTTTGATTTTTTTTTCAGTTTTGCATAAGAGGAGTGGCCCTTAATTTTGGAAGAACGTGTGCAATGAAAATCATAGAAATATGGCTCTGACAAACTTTGCAACTTCTTTGTGATGCCACACCTCCTTTTCTGCTCTCCCTCTCCTCCTCACCCTCTGGCCTCCCACAGTGCTGCTGAGGAAAAATGAGTTAAGATTAACTTTCCAACTAACATATCTCAGATGCTTTATTTTGCCTGGAAGTTCCTATAGTCAGTCAGGAAAAAAAAAAAGTAAACCTCTCATATATCCATTTACCCTCCATAGAAACTCACCTAACTGATCTAGACTTACCCTTTGGATAGAGCCTAACAAAGTTTTATCATTGCTATGTTTTGAGTTTGTAGTTCACAGTTCCTAACTAAAGAAATGCAGTGCATGGCCCATGAACCACGCTCCAGGGCTGAACACATACATACAACCCATGGATTACAGCTTTTTGCTGGGGCATTTCCCATAGCTACAGAAAGAGTGGCAAAGGGGAAATCCAGCAAAATGTACTCAGACTTCAATGGCATGTGTATGATTGGAAAGGTAAATATGATGAGTTTGTTTAGATAAGGCAACTTGATAGGAGGAAGGCAAAGTTTATTATTACTTCCATAGAGGGTAAGCATGAGACTTCTCTGGAGAGAAACTTTTGAGACTTGCCTCAAGATTTCAGAGCCACCTTCTTCAGGGTCACCCCCTACCCTTAGCAGTAGCATCACTGCAACAAATCCAGGAATAATATGCCCCTCCGTGCATCACCTACAGAAGTCACAAGCACAGTGTCACAGGAAATGTGATGAGTGGGGCAAGCTGGAAATGAATGCTTCAGCAAGCACTGTGTGGATAGTGGAACCTGAAAGATGTAGCCCCAAGCCTTGTTCAAAGGGGCACTGCCAGTCAGCGGTAGCCTCATTACTAGGCAGGACTATGAGCTCAGTTGTAGTTTAAAGTAACTGTAACAGGTCTCTAGGCTCACCTGATTTCTGATGAGAAAGTTTTATCACTTTAACCAACTAACCTGATGTTCATTGCATTATAAGAAACAGAGCTGGATAGAGGCAGGACTTTGATTCAAAATGATCTCCAGCGTATGTCTTCTCTATTACTTCCAACAACAACTCCCATGGAACAGGTTGGTTAATTATTTCGGCTCAAATGTCAGTATCCAATGTTTTCAAAAATTATTTCTTATTTAACTTTAATCTGCTTTTAATTACTACTATTTCAAAAAGAATCAATTCCTACTTTCATTGCAAATACTTTTTGTAAAGGTTCCTTATTTTCAATATAGTGTTTGTCTGGAAATGACAACATAGGGCAGGTTGCACTGAAGGCAGTCATATGTTTCCATAAGAATAATGTTATAATGAGGAGGAGGATATGCCATCTAATGAATAATAGTAATAACAAACATTTATAATGATAAAAAGGATAAAAATAACAAAAATATGGGGCTTCCCTGGTGGCACAATGGTTAAGAATCTGCCTGCCAATGCAGGGGACACGGGTTCGAGCCCTGGTCCAGGAAGATCCCACATGCCGCGGAGCAACTAAGCCCGCGCACCACAACTACTGAGCCTGCGCTCTAGAGCGAGCCACAACTACTGAGCCCGCGTGCCACAACTACTGAAGCCTGCGTGCCTAGAGCCCATGCTCTGCAACAGGAGAAGCCACCGCAATGAGAAGCCCGTGCACAGCAACAAAGAGTAGCACCCACTCGCCACAACTAGAGAAAGCCTGCGTGCAGCAGCGAAGACCCAGTGCAGCCAAAAATAAATAAATAAATAAATTTATTTTAAAAAAGTAATTACTATGGGCTTATTTTTATGGTAAAATTGTACTTCCAGTCACATAAAATGGGCATAAAAGTAATATACAATGGTTTTATATATATGTATATATATGTACACATATATATATATATGACAATCATACAAAGGGCCTCAGTATATCTATATATCTCTCTCTATATTTAACTAAACAAACTATATCATAAATTTGACCTAAAATTAATATATTACCTACAGTAAATACTAATCAATAATTCAATAATTTTGTTTAACTTCTTAGCATTTAGAAGAGATTTACCTTGGATAACTTATAAATCATCCCAAGCAATATCTGTCACAAAGGTATGAATTTATACATTGCTTTTCCTTTAAAAATTTTCCGTTTAGTTAGCGGAAATGTTTTCCATTCTTTTTCACCTCATTGCTTTCCTAAAGGATGGCATGGGTATGGAGCTCCTATATATTTTCCTTATGGTTGTATTTCTTGTTATTGATGATGATGATGATAATGGTGATAATGATAACAATGCAAATAACTTGTTTTTGTTCTATGTCCTTGGTTTGCGTTTTTAGAAAAAAAAATCTTTAAAAATCTATAGGTAATCCCGACATTTAAAAAAACACACAAAACTATTTAGTAGAAACATTTTTATAAGCTCAAGTTTTTAAAATGTTACTTATTACAGACTGGTTCGGGGGAATGCTAGGTCTATTCAGTTGAATGCAAAAATATGAAAATAGGAGAAGTTAATAACAGCTTCACTTTATATCAACTTCAGCATCTAATTTGTCCCTGTGTTTCTGTGATATATTTCCGGTTGCATAGCATTACGAAAATATAATATGTAGGGATGTAAATGCCAAAAGTTAAAAGTGATAGATTGTAATTTCAGGATTTTTTTAAATCGAAGTTATCTAAAAGTTTGAAGGACGACTAATAAGAATCTTTTTGTTAAAAAAATAATTAAAAATAGATAATAAATCAAATTTAAGCTATAATAGCCACTTATATATTAATCTACACATTGTAAATAATACTACACACATATATTCCTATATGCAATAAGGTATTATTACCACACCACTTGCGAGCTTGCATACTGTGAACATCAGCCAGGCAGAGGCTGGTGTTTTGCCCATCACATGCATGCTGTGGCAGTGTATTTTCTTTTGTTATTATACAGAAATTGCAGAGCTGGAAAATGCCTTTATTTATTAGTTATATCTAACACCTAGCACAGAGCTGGACCATAATAGGCATTCTTGTTGAATGAAATGAATAAAACTATTAAAGCTCTGATGAGACCTCTCAGATCATTTCATAAATGTGAAAATCCAACATGCCAATTACCAAGTCATTACAAAGAACCAATGTAAAAATTAATAAAATATTATGTATAGTTAAAATGCACAGTGTAGACATGTTTGCATAAATTTTGTTGTCTGTTAAAACTTTGCAAAAGGGGATACCAGTTGTGAAACTGGCCATTAACCCAGCTGCATCAAGTGATTAAGTTGCAGTGTGTGAAGGAGCAAATGGAAGGAATTTCTTGCCTTTCACTTACATTGTGGGTTAAATAGGATTATTGTGCTCTAACCTGAATCATCAACACAAAAATATGCATTCAATGAATGTTTTATGATGGTTCTGTTGATTAGTAACATTGTTTATTTGTGAAAATGTGCTTATGAGATTCAAATAATGGATTTATACATACATTTTTGCACCAAAGCCTATTTGTAACTTGAGAAATTTCCTTACCATCCTGGGTGTTGTATCTACTTTAAAATATTGCTCCACAGAACTAAAGTATTTGGCATTTGTTTAAAGTTTTTGAGTTTTACTATTAATAATTTTGGTTATGGCAATGGTTTTAAAAGCTAATGAATGTTAGTGAATGTTCATGGATTTAAAACCATGTCAAATGCCAGGAATTGTATCAACACATTAAATGCTGTCTCATTTAAACCTACAAATTGCCTCATTATTACTGTCATTTCACAAATTAGGAAACAGAGGTCCAGGGAAATTAAGCCATTTTTCAAGGTCACAAGGCCGTTGAGTGGGTAAGCCATGATTTAGACCCAGGGGTGATCAGTCCAAGACACTGCGATTCCACTTTGCGTCTTACCCACGAATGCAAAAAAGATCATGAAATGAGAACATTGTGACACTTGGATCTTACGATTACTTCTATGTAATGTCTCTGGAGGGTCTTAAAAAATGACTTGGAACTGATAGATACTGCAGTAAGTTAGACTCTGCAGCAGGGGCTTCCATGTTCTTTAATCCTCCAGTCTGGACATGATACCCTCTATGTGTTCCCCATATTCTCTGAATTTATTTTTAATATGTTATACTATAACTGTCCATCTACATTTTCTTTGTTATCCATTAGACTGTGAATAATTTGAAGGCAGGAATATTTTGTCATTTACCTTTATAACACCAATGCTTAGCCCAAGCCTATCAACACATAGTGCAGTGCTTGGTTGGTACTTAATAACTAAAATGAATGAATGAATGGGAAGTCAGAAAGCATTTACCTTTATTTAGGCAGATCAGTCTCTGCCTAAATAAACAGGATAAAATGCAGAAAACCTACTTCACTTACTATTTAGCCTTTAAAAGACACCAAATTTTGCCTGCTATTTCTACTTCCTTCCTGTAGATCACTGATTCCCTTTGTCTAAGGATTTAATGAAGACTGGTGCAATACGTACGTTGGAAAAAAATCTGAAACAAAAGTAAGTTATTATGGTTCTTATTTTAGTTCAATAATAACTAAAACAATTATTCTCAGGATCACACAAACATATTTTCCTTTCTTTTTTGGAATTTCAAACCATCACCATGTAATGTAACTAAGCAGAAGGAAATTTTTCTAGTAATGTAAGAAGACATCCCTTTTTAAAAGTTCTGTTACAAAATTAAAACATTTTTGTCAAAACATTACTAAGCAGTTTCTCACTATGTGTCAGTGAAATGAAAAACACAAAAATAAAAACACTTTTGAATAACAAAGCTATAAAAACACATTGCTATTTTAGATGGCTAGTTTTCTAAAATCTTCTTTCCCTACACTATTCATCTATCTCCACCTACAGAATTTTACTAATGGCTCCTTTTAGATTTTGTTAATTGCAAGCTACATAAATCCTCAATAGAAAGTGACCTTTTTCATTCTATATTTTGTGGTAAGAAAGTGCTATTTAACTGGAAGAAAGGTACAGATGCTCAACCTAAACTTTTCACACCATAGTCCCCAGGAATGTGGAAACATTAAGATACATGGAATCCAATATCCACCTACACAACTTTTTACTTCTAGGTCTTTGAAAAAATGTTAAGAACATACTCAAGTATAAATAATTTAATTAAATAGGAATATTTAATTAAAATCAAATTTCTTAGGTACTCATTTCTTATTCTAATCACTTATGGAATACAGTATTGATCATTTTTATGACAGTTTTTGTACCCTTTGGTAATCCATTTCAAGTACAGATGTGTGAGAATTCCCTAGGGTAACTGTAAACCAGCAGGTATCCTCCAGGCTTGTATTATTAAGAAGCATTTTCTGAAGAGCAACATGTTGTGAGTGTGGAAAAGCACTGATCTCAAAAGAAGTCAGAACATTTGAGTTCAATTCTTGGGTCTCTCATTAACTAGTTATATACCCTTGAACAAGTCATTTAAGCACTCCTGACCTTGGCTTCTTGATCTGTGAAATGATGGTGTCAGGCCTGATAAGTTCTAAGATCCTGCCCAATGTAAAATTAAATTAAATTAATAAAAAATCTTCCTTTAAGATTCAGAAAATATTTGTATTTATAGGAAATAATGGATGTTAACTAAACATATTGTGGTAATCATTTTATAATATATTTAAGTCAATCACTATACTGTATACCTTATACTTTATACAGTGCTATATGCCAAATATATCTCAATAAAGCTATGAAAAAAAGATTCAGAAAATAATAAATACATGTACAATAAAGGGATTATCCTTACGAATATCAGTTCTCATTCTGTACAGGCTAAGAGTTGATTTAAAAGAAAGAGTTCTGTTTAGTGAGATTCAAGTGTTAAAGTTATAAAAACTAATATTTGTAAAGACCATTTAAATTACAGTCTTTTATTATTTATTTTAAGTATAAAACCACTTATTCACTTAATAAACAGCATTCTAGTCAATGAGTTTGTGACAATTGAGACTGCTCTAACCAATGCTGGGACGTGGCTCAGATCTGTGATTTTAACATAACCTCTCATAAGATTAGACAATATTTTCAGAATTTTCTTTGCATTACCTTAGCAATTAGGCTGACATGGAAAACTACCTCTCCCATCTCATGTATATATAAATGCTGGATCAACATAAGCATACCCCCATTTGTATACATTTAAATAAGATGTAAACTAATAAAAGTATCCACATGCAAAAGAATGCAGTTGGACCTCTACCTCAGATCATATACGAAAATTAACTTAAAATGGTCCATATACCTGAGTATAAGAGCTAAAACTCTTAAAATCTTAGAAGAAAACACGGCATCAAAATTTTCATAACTCTGGGTTAGGCAATGATTTCTTAGATATGACACCAAAAGCATAAGCAACAAATGAAAAAACAGATAAATTGGACTTCATTAATATTAAAAACTTTTGTGCTTCAAAGAATACCATCAAGAAAGTGAAAAGATAATCGACACAACTGGAGAAATATTTTCAAATCATATCTAATTAAGATGTTTTTTATCCAGAATATATAAAGAACTCACAACTTAACAATAAAAAGATAAATTATACAATTAACAATGGTCAAATGATTTGATTAGACATTGCTCCAAGGAGCATACACAGATGGGCAGTTAGCACAAGAAATGATGCTCAATATCTTTAATCACTGGAGAAATGCAAAAAATGCCATACCACTTCACACACACACGCTAGGATGGCTATAAGCAAAAAGACAACAAGTACTGAGTGTTGAGAAATTGGAAACCTCACACTTTACTAATATGAATTTAAAATTGTGCAGCCACTATGGGAAACAGTTTGGCAATTCCACAAAATACTGAACATAGATTTACCCCATAACTAAGCAGTTCTACCCCTTGGTATATACCCAAGAGAAATGAAAACATACATCCCACATAAAAACTTGTCTAATAATGTTTATAGCAGCAGTGTTTAAGATAGCCAAAAAATGCAAACAACCCATGTCCATCACCTGGTAAACTAGATAAACAAAATGTGGCATATTCACACAATGGAGTGTATTTTGACAATAAAAAGAAATGAAGTATTGATAGAGGCTACAATGTGGATGAACCTTGAAAACATTATCTTAACTGAAAGAAGCCAGTCACAAAAGACTATATATTGCATGATTTCATTTATACGAAATGCCAAGAATAGGCAAATCCATAGAGATAAAAGTATCTGGGGGTTCCCTGGGGGAGGAAGGAGGATACAGAGAGTAACTGTAAATGGATACCAGGTTTATTTTTAGTGTAATGAGAGGTTCTAAAACTAGATAGTGACGATGGCTGCACAATTCTATGAATATACTAAAAATCACCAAATTATGCAATTTAAAAGGATAAAATTTACGGTATGTGAATTATATCTCTGTGAAACTGTTTAAAAAAATAATTTACCTAATCTAAAACAAACCAAAAAAGGATGGGTAGTTTTGACACTAAATCAGATATGTGAAGAGAAAAACAGTCAAATGGAATCTAGATATAAATAAATCATTAAGGATGAGCTAAATAAATAGAAAATTATAAAATGAGCAATTGTGAGAAACAGATGCTGGAATAAGAAGGTCAAATATATGTCTAATAGAAATTCAAGAATGAATATAAAATGGGAGAAAGACAATATTCACAGGAGGTAATGACTGACAATTTTTCAGACTTGAAGAAGGGTAGTTTGAAAAGGTACAAGTCCTGAGCAAGACAACAAAAAACAAATTTAGAGAAATTTAAAAAACAAATTATGGGGACAACAGAAATCACTAAAATTTAGGAGAAAGATTATATAAACCTCCAGAAAGAAATTTATGAAAAAAGGAGTGAAAATCAATGTAGGATTTGGCCTATATAAACTATAATTCAAAAGTTGCAGTGAAAATAGACTTTCTTGGCCAAATACTGAGTTTATTACTCACAACACTACCAGAAAGAAATATTAAAGTAGGTACTACAAAAAGAAAATTGAACCAAGAAGGAAAACATAAGATAAAAGGAGGAATGGCATGCAAAGAAAGTGATAAATATATTTTGAATCTCAATTATATTTAGTAGATAAAAAAAATAATAATTATATAAATAACTTCTAATTAGGAAATTAAAAATAAGGTAGAACTAAATTACTAGACAACAATAACCCAGAATACAGAAGATCAGTGTTAAAGCAATCCAAAGCCGTCATATTGTTCAAGAAACAGATAAAGATACAGATTAGTTTTACATCGTGGTTAATTATTATATACATATATTTAAATTTTAAGAGAGGCTGTCAACAAAATAGGAATAGAATATATAATTTTTAAACTCAGAGGAGGAAAAATACAATAGAGAAATCTATTCATCCAGAATGGGAAATGAAAAGGGTAAGAATAGGCAAATAAGTAATACGATAGAAAACACAAAATAAGTTAGAATAAATAAGTCCAAATATTTTAGTAATTGCAATAAGGTAAATGCTTTAAATGTATCTATTAAAAGATAGAATATTAGCATGGATTTTACAATTTAGGTATATCCTTAAAAGGGATACAATAAATTCAAACAAAAAAAAAGACATACAAATACTGAAAATAAAATAATAAATACAATGGAGAGTACTAACCAAACAAAAGTTGCATTAATATTAATACTGGATAAAATTGAATTTTAAAATCCGTTACAAAGGTAAGAAGTGACACCATGAAATTTCACAATGATAAAAGAAACATCAAACAAAGTGTTAGAATACAACAAGCATGTACTTGTTTACACAAAATAACCTGGCCTCAATATATAGAAAGTAAAACTAACAGAATTAGAAAAACTAAATCCACAGTTAGAATGGGATACTTTAGTATACCTCTCTCCAAAACTAAGAGATGAAGCAGGCCAAACAAACAAACAAAACAAGGATATAGAAGATTTGGATAATCTCAACATTTAGCCCTCATTTAACAAACCACTCAACTCTGCCCTTGTAGCACTAAAGCAGCCACAGACATTACATAATAAATGAGCATGTCTGCATTCCAATAACACTTTCTTTATGAACACTGAAATTTGAATTTCATGTCATTAACATGTTTTGAAACAGTATTCTTTTGATTTTTTTAACCATTTAAAAATGTAAATAATATTCTTAGCTTATAGGATGTATAAAAAGAGCAGTGAACAGAATCTGGCCCACAGGCTGCAGTTTACCAAGCCTTGTACCAGACCACACATATATGCTTACAAATTCCAAATGCAATAATCTACTTTTCATAAAAAACATATAATTTCTGTTAGCAGAGAACCAGTTTATTACTGTTACTTTTAAATGAATTAAATAGCTAAATATATTTTTTCAATTTGTGAGTTTAATACAATATACTGGCAGATAAAACCGACATTAACAAAAGTCTTTGGGGCTCTGAGTATTACCTGAGTGTAAAGGGATCTTGAGACCAGTAAGTTTGAGAACTACTACATATAAAGTGTTGTTTGTAATAATGGAAAAAAGTGGGAAAATCCTAAATGTTCATTATGGTAATAAATAAATGTTAAGAGTAGATTTATTTAATAAGTAATAGATGGTTGTTGAAATGAATAAACAGGACATATTAGAAACACAGATACATCTCAATACACATTTGGCTGGCATTTAATAAAACACAGTGTGGGGCTTCCCTGGTGGCGCAGTGGTTAAGAATCTGCCTGCCAATGCAGGGGACACAGGTTCAAGCCCTGCTCCAGGAAGATCCCACATGCCACGGAGTAACTAAGCCCATGTGCCACAACTACTAAGCCTGCGTTCTAGAGCCCATGAGCCACAACTACTGAGCCTGCATGCCACAACTACTGAAGCCTGCGCCCCTAGAACCCATGCTCCGCAACAAGAGAAGCCACTGCAATGAGAAGCCCATGCACCACAATGAAGAGTAGCCCGTGCTCCCTGCAACTAGAGAAAGCCTGCGTGCAGCAATGAAGACCCAACGCAGACAAAAATAAATAAATTTAAAAAAAGAAAAAGAAACTAACCTCAAAAAAACCCCACATTGTAGTTATTTTGGCATTGCTTAATTTTTAAAATCATATATAAACGCTATATGTTTCAAAGATATATGTCTATATATATGCTATTTGTATAAAATATACATTTATTTTCATAATATAAATATGAAAAGTAATCCAGAAAGATACTCACAAAATTCTTTATACTGGCTGCTTGTAGAGACAGAAGAATAAACCTAGGAAGCAAGAATAAAGTGGGTTTCAACTCTTTACCAAAAATATATATACACATGGCAAATATGATCAAATGCTAACATCTGTTAATTTTCTATTCTATGTGGTGAGTACACAGGCAAATTTATCCCCTTCTCTAATGGGGATAAATCATCAATGCAAATCATACATTAAAGTCACAAAATGAACTACAAATACCACTTTAAAATTTCAAAACTTGAACAAGTGAGAGCAAGGAAGGCCTGGGGATTCATTTAGTATAGGACTAACTCTGAGGTGTGTGGGGTTATTCATAGCTTTCTTAAAATGCGTAGTCAGTAAAAACATTAGAAAATATAGCCAAATGATGGGAGATGCAGGTCTTTGAGGCACAGTCAATTCCACAAGGTGATGCATTTCAACCTATGGAGGAAAATGCCACTATTATTATTATTATTATTATCATGTTTCCAGGCGCTCCTGTATGTGGCTGGTTCATGTTGTCCAGCCATTCTGAGATCCCAGGACAATGGAAAGCCCTCAGCTTCTCAACTGGTGGGGCCAGGGTTAGGTCTCAGCAGAATGATGCCAGGGTCTGTGGCATCAAACAAAACAACTTCTATGCCTTACATTCCTTATCTATAAAATGGAGATAGTAACATATAGGCATTAAAGCTATTATGAAACCTAATGAAATCATGTATTTAAGCATTTAATGCTTGGCACACAGTAAATTCTAAATAAATTTTGGTTATTACTGAAGAAATACTCACAAACCACAGACTGGGAATAAACATTAGCTACAAACATGTGAAGTTTTTACAATGTAAAAACTTATACTGAATGAGATTCCCCTCCCCTGCCTTATACATGTAGAAAAATCAAGAGAATAAATGTATAGAGGATATGGCTAATAATTGTGAAAAATATCCAGACTCACTTACTAGGTAACTAGAACAAAGGCATGCAAATTATGAAAACTTAACACAATACTGTATTTAACCACCCAAATTGACAAAGGTTTTTTGTTTATTTAAGTCATATTTACTTATGATGTGATGAACCCAGCATTTTTGGTAGAAGGCAGGTGAAAAGTTCTTTCAGCTGGCTTAGGAGACAATTTCATAATACATATCAAAATTAACTTTTAATTTGATAAAGTAATTACACTTTTAGATATCTGTCTTAAGGAGATATCCAGAGCTATGAATCAAAATATATATACAACCCAGTGTTTCCAATTTTTCACTATTATAAATACTTCCATTTAACAACAGAGTATGATTAAATGAAGTGTGGTTCATACAAATAATGAATTTTCATGCAGACATTTAAAATTGTGCTCTCAAATAGTTTAAATGACATGGCAATATATAATTAAAATACTAAGAGAAACAAAGCAATACAAACACAATACTTAACCAATTTGTTGAATATAGGTATAGAATACAAAAACAATGCATCAAAATGTGATAGTTTATCTGTGTTTTATTATACAGCTAGTTTATATTTGTTTAATAATAAGAAAACAAAGAAAAGATATATATATGTACATATATATAAGGGGGAGTGTTAATTTACGTGTCAACTTCAGTGGACCACAGGGAGCCCTGTTATTTGGTCAAACATAATTCTGGTGTTTTTGAATAAGCTTCACAGTTAAATTTATAGACTAAATAAAGCAGATTGCCCTTCCTAATGTGGGTGGGCCGCATCTAAACAGCTGAAGGCTTGCATAGAACAAAAAAGTTGACCTTGCCCCAAATAAGAGGGAACTCCTCCTGCCTAACTGCCTTCAAGCTGGAACTGAAACATCAAGCTCGAACTGGTATTTTCCTGCCTTCAGACTTGAACTAAAACATCAGCTCTTCCTGGGTATCAAAACTGCCAGACTTTGGACTAGAACTACACCATCAGTTCTCCTGGGTCTCCAGCTTGCCAACTGCAGATCTTGGGCCTTATGAGCCTCTATAATCTCATGAGCCAATTCTTTATAATAAACCTCCTTCTATATATAGATAGATATTAACCCTATTAGTTCTGTTCCTCCAGAGAACTTACACTAGTACATACACTTTAAGAAGGGTACATAAATTTATACTGCTACCAGCAGCATATCAAAGTTCCCAACTGCCTGCTCCAAAGCCAATGCTGTGTGTTAATTCTCTGTATTTACCAATTTCGTACAATAAAAATACTATCACATTGTTGTTTAAATTTAGTTATACTAGTAAAAATAGATACTGTCATATTATTAGTGTTATTTCAATTTTTATCTTTAATAAATGTTCTTCATTTGTCTATTTTTCTATTTATGTATACTTTGTAAAGAAGCTTTGTGACGGGCGTCTTGAAGACGGCAGAGGAGTAAGACGTGCAGATCACCTTCCTCCCCACAAATACATCAAAACTACATCTATATGTGGAGCAACTCCTACAGAACACCTACTGAACTCAGGCAGAAGACCTCAGACTTCCCCAAAAGCAAGAAACTCACCAAATACCTGGGTAGGGCAAAAGAAAAAAGGAAAAACAGAGACAAAAGAATATGGATGGGATCTGCACCTCTGGGAGGGAGCTGTGAAGGAGGAAAAGTTTCCACACAATAGGCAGCCCCTTCACTGGCGGGGACAGGGGATGGGCAGGAGGGAAGCTTTGGAGCCATGGAGGAGAGCGCAGCAACAGGGGTGCAGAGGGCAAAGCGGAGAGATTCCCGCACAGAGGAGCGGTGCCGACCAGCACTCACCAGCCTGAGAGGCTTGTCTGCTCACCCACTGGGGCAGGGGTGGCTGAGAGTTGAGGCTCAGGCTTCAGAGTTCAGATGCCAGGGAGATGACTGGGGTTGGCTGTGGGAACACAGCCTGAAGGGGACTAGTGCACCACAGCTAGCCCAGAGGGAGTCTGGGAAGAAGTCTGGACCTGCCTATGAGGCAAGAGACCATTGTTTTGGGGTGCACAAGGAGAGGGGATTCAGAGCACCACCTAAACAAGCTCTAGAGATGGGTGCGAGCCGTGGCTATCAGTGTGGACCCCAGAGACAGGCATGAAATGCTAAGGCTGCTACTGCAGCCCCCAAGAGGCCTGTGTGCAAGCACAGGTCACTAACCACACCTTCCCTCCCGGGAACTTGTGCAGCCCGCCACTGCCAGGGTCCCATGATCCAGGGACAACTTCCCCGGGAGAACACACAGCATACCTCAGGTTGTTGCAAGGTCACACTGGCCTCTGCCAATGCAGGCTCGCCCTGCATTCCATACCCCTCCTTCCCCCCAACCTGAGTGAGCCAGAGGCCCCAAATCAGCCGCTTCTTTAACCCTGTCCTGTCTGGGTAGGGAACAGATGTCCTCAAGCAACCTACATGCAGAGGCAGGGCCAAATCCAGAGCTGAACACCAGGAGCTTTGTGAACAAAGAAGAGAAAGGGAAATTTCTCTCAGCAGCCTCAGGAGCAGTGGATTAAATCTACACACTCAACTTGATGTACCCTGCATCTGTGGAATAACTGAATAGACAAGGAATCATCCCAAAATTGAGGAGGTGGACATTGGGAGCAACTATAGACTTGGGGTTTGCTTTTTGCATCTAATTTGTTTCTGGTTTTATATTTATCTTAGTTTAGCATTTAGAGCTTATTATCAATGGTAGATTTGTTTAATGATTTGGTTGCTCTCTTCCTTATTAAATTTTTAATTTTATATATATATACTTCTTTTTTCCTTTTTCTCTTTTTGTGAGTGTGTATGTGTATGCTTCTTTGTGTTATTTTGTCTGTGTAGCTTTGCTTTTGCCATTTGTCCTAGGGTTCTGACTGTGCGTTTTGGTTATTTTTGTTGTTGCTGTTATTTAGTATAGTTTTTAGTGCGTGTTATCATTGGTGGATTTATTTTTGGGTTTGATTGCTCTCTTCTTTCTTTCTCTCTGTTTTCTAAATTACTTTTTATTTTTTAATATTTTTTTCTATTTTAATAACTTTATTTTCTCTCTTTCCTCCCTCTCTCCCTCCCTCCCTCCTTCCCTCCTTCCCTCCCTCTCTCTCTCTCTTTCTCTCTTTCTCTCTCTCTCTCTTTTCTTCTAAGTCAATCTTGATGCTCTGGCCAAGTGTCAGGCCTGAGCCTCTGATTGGGGAGATGAGCTCTGAGTCTCTAAGGTGGCAGAGCCGACTTCAGCACATTGGGCCACCAGAGACCTCCCAGCCCCACATAATGTCAAACGGCAAAAGCACTCTTAGAGATGTCCATCTCAATGCTAAGACCCAGCTCCACTCAACGACCAACAAGCTACAGTGTTGGACACCCTATGCCAAAAAACTAGCAAGACAGGAACAAAAACAACCCCATTAGCACAGAGGCTGCCAAAATCATACAAAGCTCACAGACACCCCCAAAACACACCACCGGATGTGGTCCTGCCCACCAGAAACAAAATACCCAGCCTCATCCGCCAGAACACAGGCACCAGTCCCCTCCATCAGGAAGCACATACAATCCACTGAACCAACTTTACCCACTGGGAGCAGACACTAAAAGCAATGGGAACTACGAACATGCAGCTGGCGAAACTGAGACCCCAAACACAGTAAGTTAAGCAAAATGAGAAGACAGAGAAATACACAGCAGACGAAGGAGCAAGGTAAAAACGCACCAGACCAAACAAATGAAGAGGAAATAGGCAGTCTACCTGAAAAAGAATTCAGAGTAATGATAGTAAAGATGATCCAAGATCATGGAAATAGAATGGAGAAAACACAAGAAACGTTTAACAGGGAGCTAGAAGAACTAAAGAGCAAACAAACAATGATGAACAACAAAATAAATGAAACTAAAAATTCTCCAGAATGAATCAATAGCAGAAAAACCGAGGCAGAAGAACAGATAAGTGACCTGGAAGATAAAATAGTGCAAATAACTACCACAGAGCAGAATAAAGAAAAAAGAATGAAAAGAATTGAAGACAATCTCAGAGACTACTGGGACAACATAAACCGTACTAACATTCAAATTGCAGAGGTCCCAGAAGAAGAAGAGAAAAAAGAAGGGACTGAGAAAATATTTGAAGAGATTTTAGTTGAAAACTTCCCTAATATCGGTAAGGAAAGAGTCAATCAAGTCCAGGAAGCATAGAGACTCCCATACAGGATAAATCCAAGAAGAAACACACCAAGACATATTAATCAAACTATCAAAAATTAAATACAAAGAAAAAATATTAAAAGGAGCAAGGGGGGCTTCCCTGGTGGCGCAGTGGTTGAGAGTCCGCCTGCCGATGCAGGGGACGAGGGTTCGTGCCCTGGTCCGGGAGGATCCCACGTGCTGCGGAGTGGCTAGGCCCATGAGTCATGGCCGCTGAGCCTGCACGTCCGGAGCCTGTGTTCAACAACGGGAGGGGACACAACAGTGAGAGGCCTGCGTACCGAAAAAAAAAGAAAAAAAAACAAAAGCAGCAAGGGAAAAGCAACAATTAACATACAAGGGAATCCCCATAAGGTTAACAGCTGATCTTTCAGCAAAAACTCTGCAGGCCAGAACAGAGTGGCATGATATGCTTAAAATTGATGAAAGGAAAAAACCTACAACAAACAATACTCCACCCCATGAAGGCTCTCATTCAGAGTTGACAGAGAAATCAAAATCTTTACAGACAAGCAAAAGCTAAGAGAATTCAGCACCACCCAACCAGCTTTACAACAAATGCTAAAGGAACTTCTCTAGGCAGGAAACACAAGAGAAGGAAAAGACCTACAATAACAAACCCAAAACAATTAAGAAAACAGTAAAAGGAACATACATATCAATAATTACCTTGAATGTAAATGAATTAAATGCTCCAACCAAAAGACATAGAGTGGCTAAATGGACACAAAAACAAGACCCAATATATGTGTGTACAGGAGACCCACTTCAGACGTAGGGACACATACAGACTGAAAATGAAGGGATGGTAAAAGATATTCCATGCAAATGGAAATCAAAAGAAAGCTGGAGTAGCAATTCTCATATCAGACAAAATATACTTAAAAGATTATTACAAGAGACAAAGAAGGACACTACATAACAATCAAGGGATCAATCCAAGAAGAAGATATAACAATGGTAAATATTTTTCACCCGACATAAGAGCACCTCAATACATAAGGCAAATGCTATAGCCATAAAAGGGAAAATCGACAGTAACACAATCATACTAGGGGACTTTAACACCCCGCTTTCAGCAATGGACAGATCATCCAAAATGAAAATAAATAAGGAAACACAAGCTTTAAATGATACATTAAACAAGATGGACTTAATTGGTATTTATAGGACATTCCATGCAAAAACATCAGATTACACTTTCTTCCCAAATGCTCATGGAACATTCTCCAGGATAGATCATATCTTGGATCACAGTTCAAACCTTGGTAAAACTGAAATCATATCAAGTATCTTTTCTGACCACAATGCTATGAGACTTGGTATCGATTAAAGGAAAAAATCTGTAAAAAATACAAACACATGGAGGCTAAAAAATACACTACTTAATAACCAAGAGATCACTGAGAAAATCAAAGGGGAAATCAAAAAACACCTAGAAACAAATGGCAATGAAAACACTATGACCCAAAACCTATGGAATGCAGCAAAAGCAATTCTAAGAGGGAAGTTTATAGCAATAAAATCCTACCACAAGAAACATCTTAAAGAAACAACCTAACCTTACACCTAAAGCAATTAGACAATGAAGAACAAAAAAAACCCAATGTTAGCAGAAGGAAAGAAATCATAAAGATTGGAAGTGAATGAAGAAGAAATGAAGGAAGCGATAGCAAAGAACAATAAACCTAAAATCTGGTTCTCTGAGAAAATAAACAAAATTGATAAACCATTAGCCAGACTCATCAAGAAAAAAAGGGAGAAAACTCAAATCAATAGAATTAGAAATGAAAAAGCAGAAGTAACAACTGACATTGCAGAAATACAAAGGATCATGAGCGATTACTACGAGCAACTATATGCCAATAAAATGGACAACATGGAAGAAATGGACAAATTCTTAGAAAAGCACTAGCTTCCGAGACTGACCAGGAAGAAATAGAAAATATAAACAGAACAATCACAAGCACTGAAATTCCAACTGTGATTAAAAATCTTCCAACAAACAAAAGCCCAGGACCAGATGGCTTCACAGGTGAATTCTATCAAACACTTAGAGAAGAGATAACACCTATCCTTCTCAAACTCTTCCAAATTGGCAGGAACACTCCCAAACTCATTCTACAAGGCCACCATCACCCTAATACCAATACCAGACAAAGATGTCAAAAAGAAAGAAAACTACAGGCCAATATCACTGATGAACATAGATGAAAAAATTCTCAACAAAATACTAGCAAACAGAATCCAACAGCACATTAAAAGGATTATACATAATGATCAAGTGGGGTTTATCCCAAGAATGCAAGGATTCCTCAATATACAAAAATCAATCAATGTGATCAACCATATTGACAAATTGAAGGAGAAAAACCATATAATCATCTCGATAGATGCAGAAAAAGCTTTCAACAAAATTCAACACCCATTTATGATAAAAACCCTCCAGAAAGTAGGCACAGATCAAACTTACCTCAACATAATAAAGGCCATATACGACAAACTCACAGCCAACATCGTTCTCAATGGTGAAAAACAGAAACCATTTCCACTAAGATCAGGAAAAAGACAAGGTTGCCAACTCTCACCACTACTATTCAACACAGTTTTGGAAGTTTTAGCCACAGCAATCAGAGAAGAAAAATAAATAAAAGGAATCCAAATAGGAAAAGAAGAAGTAAAACTGTGACTGTTTGCAGATGATATTATACTATACATAAAGAATCCTAAAGATGCTACCAGATAACTAAGAGAGCTAATCAATGAATTTGGTATTGTAGCAGGATACAAAATGAATGCACAGAAATCTCTTGCATTCTTATACACTAATGATGAAAAATCTGAAAGAGAAATTAAGGAAACAATCCCATTTACCATTGCAACAAAAAGAATAAAATACTTAGGAATAAACCTATCTAAGGAGGCAAAAGACCTGTATGCAAAAAACTATAAGACACTGATGAAAAAAATTAAAGATGAGAGAATCAGATGGAGAGTTATACTATGTTCTTCAATAAGAAGAAACAACATTGTGAAAATGACTATACTGCCCAAAACAATCTACAGATTCAATACAATCCCTATCAAACTACCAATGGCATTTTTCACAGAACTAGAACAAAAAATTTCACAATTTGTATGGAAATACAAAAGACCCCGAAGAGCCAAAGCAATACTGAGAAAGAAAAACGGTGGTGGAGGAGTCAGGCTGCCTGACTTCAGACTATACTACAAAGCTTCAGTAATCAAGACAGTATGGTACTGGCACAAAAACAGAAATATAGATCAATGGAACAGGACAGAAAGCCCAGAGATAAACCCACGTACATATGGTCACCTTATCTTTGATCAAGCAGGCAAGAGTATACAATGGAAAAAAGACAGCCTTTTCAGTAAGTGGTGCTGGGAATACTGGACAGCTACATGTAAAAGAATGAAATTAAAACACTCCTTAACACCACACATAAAAATAAACTCAAAATGGATTAAAGACCTAAATGTAAGGCCAGACACTATCAAACTCTTAGAGGAAAACATAGGCAGAACACTGTATGACATAAATCACAGCAAGATCCTTTTTGACCCACCTCCTAGAGAAATGGAAATAAAAACAAAAATAAACAAATGGGACCTGATGAAACTTAAAAGCTTTTCACAGCAAAGGAAACCATAAACAAGACGAAAAGATAACCCTCAGAATGGGAGAAAATATTTGCAAATGAAGCAACTGACAAAGGATTAATCTCCAAAATATACAAGCAGCTCATGTAGCTCAATATCAAAAAACAAACAACCCAATCCAAAAATGGGCAGAAGACCTAAATAGACATTTCTCCAAAGAAGATATACAGATTGTGACAGACACATGAAAGGTTGCTCAACAACACTAATCATTAGAGAAATGCAAATCAAAACTACAATGAGGTATCACCTCACACCGGTTAGAATGGCTATCATCAAAAAATCTAGAAACAATAAATGCTGGAGAGGGTGTGGAGAAAAGAGAACCCTCTTGCACTGTTGGTGGTCATGTAAATTGATACAGCTACTATGGAGAACAGTATGGCGGTTCCTTAAAAAACTAAAAATAGAACTACCATACGACTCAGGAATCCCACTACTGGGCATATACCCTGAGAAAACAATAGTTCAGAAAGATTCATGTACCACAATGTTCATTGCAACTCTATTTACAATAGCCAGGACACGGAAGCAACCTAAGTGTCCATCGACAGATGAATGGATAAAGAAGATGTGGCACATACATACAATGGAATATTACTCAACCATAAAAAGAAACGAAATTGAGTTATTTGTAGTGAGGTGGATGGACCTAGAGACTGTCATACAGAATTAAGTAATTCAGAAAGAGAAAAACAAATACCATAGGCTAAAAAATATATACAGAATCTAAAAAAAAAAAAAAAGAGGTTCTGAAGAACCCAGGGGCACAACAGGAATAAGGACGCAGACATAGAGAACGTACTTGAGGATACAGGGAGGGGGAGGTGTAAGCTGGGACAAAGTGAGAGAGTGGCATGGACATATATATACTACCAAATGTAAAATAGATAGCTAGCGGGAAGCAGCCACATAGCCCAGGTAGATCAGCTCGGTGGTTTGTGTCCACCTGAAGGCGTGGGATAGGGAGGGTGAGAGGGAGATGCAAGAGGGAGGAGATATGGGGATGTATGTGTATATATAGCTGATTCACTTTGTTATAAAGCAGAAACTAACACACCATTGTAAACAATTACACTCCAATAAAGATGTTTAAAAAAAAAAAAGAAGCTTTATAAGTCACAGATATTATTTATTTGTCACATACACTAAATATACCACAAACGTTCTCAGTTTTTTTTTTTTCCTGTAACTCCGTTTATAGTTTATTATTGTATAAGAAACTTTACTTAGGTATGCTAAGTCAGCACTTTTCCCCAGTTTAGTTTCTGGTTTAGTGTCTTTCGAAAAAAGTTCTTCCTCAAACAAGACTATCTAAATATTTACCTATATGGCCTTCTAAAACTTCTATTATTTCCTTTTTATAATAAACTCTTCAATTCATTTTGGTGTAGAATGTGAGATCTAACTTTTTTCTCCTTATTACATAGTCTATTTTCATTCCACTAAAATGAGATGCTTGAGGTGATCCAGTATTCGATGCCATTCATTTTTATCAGGAATAGCATTATCAGAATCAGGCAATAGAACAATGACCCCTTCCGTCAGTAAGTCTTATATGGTGGGTCTTAATTTCTGTAGGCCTTGTTTAAATCTATATTGAACTGTTTTAACTTTTTAACCTGGGAGGGCATTGGTCACAAGAGAGAATCTAAGGAATTCTATTTTATCAGGCCAAATGTAAATGACAAAGACTTAATTTTATTTTATGACTTTTTGGGTCAGAACATCCTTGCCTACTGTGGGATATTTTCAGATACTGGGTACCATGATCATGAGGAATTTAGACAAGGTAATATTTCTGATGGTTAGGATAAGGCATACCTGTTTGCCCCCTATTTTATGTTCAGTAACTCCCCTAAAAATATAGGGGGTACCTTGTTTAAATTTAGTAGAATCCCAAGGTCTAACTGTAATTCAAACCACAGTATCAATTTAGACCATGAATGTTTGCCAATTGGTACATCTCAGCTGATGTTAAAGTTAAGTTAGAACCTATATTGTAGGTTCTAAACACAATAGCCAGTGTTTTATCTTTTCTTGCATAAATTCTTTCAGTAAATTTTGAACTTCCAAATAGGTCAAATCACAGCCCCCTGCTACAGTTCCTATTTCCTTCCACTACATGTAGAGATCATTTTCTTTTATCTTGTTTTGCTTTGGTTTTTGGTTACTGGATACACTATATGGGAGAGGGGAGTCCTCTCTATCCTAATAGTATTAATAAGTCTCCCATCTCCAGAGAGTTCCAAATCAGTAACATTGAGGCTAGGGTCCTCTCCCAGGATGAATGTTGGTTTTTTGGGTTTAGGGACCTTAAGATTAAGTTGGGTTTGAATTAACCACATGAAGTTGGTAAGTTCCGTACTCAGTTTAACCCAGTTTGTATTTGTACTCAGTTTGTCAGTTTGTATTACAGTTAACCAATAGAGCGATGGTATCCTCTGGTCCACACCGTGGGGTACAATGGGAATTTTTACCCTATAATCTTAAAGATCAAGATCTTTGTAACAATAGAGGCATAGGCAGCAGCAGCAGAGGCATTGTAAGGCTTTAATGCATCCTAGTGAGCTCTCTGAATTTAGGAATGTGGACTTGGGCATGCAACATGGTGACCGCTCTTCCTCACACAGCAACCAACCTGGGCCCATATGTTGCACAGGAGGTCAACGCCTGGTTCAGACATGCAACCAGGGATCACAGTATAAGAGTTGCTCCCCTGAGCCTAGAGGCAGTCATGGCTTATGCTGCAAATGAGACACATGGATAGGTCCAGGTCAAAGTCCATAACCCAGGGCCACTTTACGGACGGCCTCAAACCCCATACTCCTGTCCCTAAATGCTTATTATTGAAACTTGTAACTTGATTAGTTTAATCTATGAGATGTTTGGTAGGACTCAGCAAATACATCAAAGCACAGCACAACTCAAAATCCAACAAAATGTAAGCTTCCTGGCACACAGCAACACAACTCAAAACACATGCTCACCAGTAGGCAGTCGAGGCAATTGGCAAGCCTTAAGCAAGAGAAGACCCCCAGGTCTCACAATGCCAATTGTTTTGTAGTTGCCCTGCAAAGGGTAGGATCAATCCCCCGCCTAAAATTGGTTCCGATAACAAGAGACTGATGATGTCACATGTGCAACAAGACAGCATGAAAAGATTTATTAGGCTCTTGGGGAGAGCAAGGCTGGCCCCAGTGCCAGTCCAAGATGACTTGAGAGAAGAAAGGGTCAATTTTTATTATGTTATATATTCCAGATTATTCTATTTAGGTCACTTATATTTGAAAAACAATTTAAAATTTCCTTTATACCAGGGGGCCCCAACCCCTGTACCAGGGACCGGTACCAGTCCACAGCCTGTGAAGAACCGGGCCACACAACAGGAGGTGAGCAGCGAGCGAGGGAAGCTTCATGTGCCGCTCCCCATCACTCGCATTACTTCATGAACCATCCCCCCCATTGCTCCCATTACCGCCTGAATCATCCCTGCACCTCCCCACTGTGCCCCTCAGTCCATGGTAAAATTGTCTTCCATGGAACCAATCCCTGGTGCCAAAAATGTTGGGGACCACTGCTTTATAGGACTTTCCTCTTTTCTAAGTTTCTTTTTGTGCTTGTGGGTGAAAGTACCTCAGGTTCAGAATATTGAGTTAATCATAAACTAATTTCATGGTGTATTACAGTTATTGGTCCATTCCTTTAATTTATTGATTTATTTAATCCACTGCATTCATTCATTTCCTTCCCATTTTCTCTCTCTCTCATAGGAAAATAATATGTTTGATGTATATCCTTTATATGTATGAATTATTGTGAGTCTTCTATTGTTATGTGCATGTATTTTGATTTAAATAATAGCATCATTCTGTAGATACCATTCTGAGTATTACTTTTAAACTCAGCCCTATATTTTTAAAGATATGACCATATTTCTGGACATCTATCCATGCTTCTGAGTGCTGCATAACAGTCTGTAATGTGCATCTACATTATGCTACTTATCCATTCCCCCAGTGATGGACAACTACCTGGTCTCCAGCTTCTCATTACCACAAATAAGACTGTAATAAAGATTCTACTACATGTCCCCTCATGGGCCTGTGTGCGAATGTCCCTGTGATGTGTAACCAGGAAACAGGCTGCTGGAACCCACGGTAAACATCTACTCATTTGACTAAGTATACCCAGATGTTTTTCTAGAATGGCTGTACCAGTCAACGATCACAAAAGAGGGAATATATTCCTTTTTAGTTGAAAAAATATTTTTGATTTTATAAATCAAAATTAATAAACTGATAAATTAAAAATTATAAATTAATAATTTTAATAAAAATAATAAACTGATTAATTAATTAATTAACTGATAAAATTAATAAACTGATAAATTCTTCGAAGTTATAGAAGTAAAATACTAATGAGAAGGGCACATCTTCCTTATTCAATCATTCGTTCATCACGTATTTAATGAGCACTTATCAGTAAGTGTCATGTGTAAGATGGTATGTGCTGAGGTTACAGAGATGTCCAGACAGTTTCTACTCTAAAGGTACTTAGAGTCAAGTGGAGGGTACAGATGTGAAACCTATTGTGACAGCTATTAGCTCATACATTTGTAGAAAATATGTAAGTTGGGACATCAAAAAGGATGTTATCATTTCTGTAAGTCATCAAGGAGAAGGCCAAACTTGAGCTAGGCAGCGAAAGACATGGAGGTAATTTCCATGCACAAAGATGGGCACAAGATAGAGAATGAAATTGCCTGCTGCATTCAGGACTGCAAGAAATTAGATGCAGCTGGAGCACAGGGTAGAAATGAGAGATGAGATTGGAACATTAGGAAACAACAGATAATGGAAGGATAGCCTTGTAGGTGCTAAAGAATTTGAATGTGAGTTGACTTATGCTATAGGAAAAGCTCTCTGATATCACCAGGTACCCAAGGATATGAGTCCTGTAAATAGTTATATACATAAGACTAGGGCTCAGGAAAAAGATCTGGGATTAAAAAAAGAAATTTAGGGCTTCCCTGGTGGCGCAGTCGTTGAGAATCTGCCTGCTAATACAGGTGACACGGGTTTGAGCCCTGGTCTGGGAAGATCCCACATGCCGCGGAGCAACTAGGACCGTGAGCTACAACTACTGAGCCTGCGCATCTGCAGCCTGTGCTCCACAAGAAGAGAGGCCACGATAGTGAGAGGCCCGCACGCCACGATGAAGAGTGGCCCCCGCTTGCCACAACTAGAGAAAGCCCTCGCACAGAAATGAAGACCCAACACAGCCAAAAATAAATAAATAAATAAAAAGCCAAGCATTTGAAGCCCTTAAAAAAAAAAAAGAAATTTAGAAGTTGTATATATATACACAGCAGTTGTAGTCAAGAGTTTGAATGAAACTGTACCTTATATAAAATGTAATATTTATAAATAGTATATACCGAAGATAAAACGTAGTATAATTTTTTATACTCTAAAAAATAATTCTGTAGAGGCAAGAAGACGCCAAAAATAAGGTAAAATTTTCATATTTTAACTTTTATTTGTACCTTAAACTGCCCAATCTATCCTCATCAACTCAATTTGCACTATACTCTTGTATTTGTTCACATGCAGCTTTGAAAGTGTCTTTAAGTCTTATTCAAAAGTTTTACTACACTAATTAGACTGTCATCTCTTGAAGAACTTTACAATAATCATAAATTAAATCTTAAAAGTGTAAATGCATATATAAAGTGGCTCTGATAACCATATTTCTTTGTTTTACATCCATAAATATCTAGTTGGGAGTAATGAAATAGTATGCTATTAAACAGTGATATTAATAAGGCACTGAGGGGCTTCCCTGGTGGTGCAGTGGTTAAGAATTTGCCTGCCAATGCAGGGGACATGGGCTCGAGCCCTGGTCTAAGAAGATCCCACAGGCCGTGGAGCAACTAAGCCTGTGCATCACAACTACTAAGCCTGCACTCTAGAGCCCACGTGCCACAACTACTGAAGCCCACTCACCTAGAGCCCATGCTCCACAACAAGAGAAGCCACCGCAATGAGAAGCCCACGCACTGCAACGAAGACCCCAAACAGCCAAAAATAGAATAAAATAAATCTATATAAAAAAATAAGGCACTGAGATTCTTAAGAATTTCACCTGATTAAGTCAGATCCATCCAGGATAATCTTCCTTTTGATTAACTCAAAGTCAACTGATTTAGGACCTTAACCAAATCTGAAAAATCTTTTCATCTTTGCCATCTTCTATTGGCTAGAAGCAAATCTCAAGTTCTGTGTACACTCAACGAGAGGAAATTATGCAAGAATATAACTCATTGGAGGTCACTTTAGGGTATACCCACCATGCATGTCCTTGTTCAATGAATATTTATTGAGTGCCCATTCTGTTCCGGGTGATCAAGACAGAACAAAGTCCTTGATCTTACATAGATTATGTTTAGTTATGGGAGACAAATAAAGGATAAATAAATAAATAAATATACATATTTATGTAATACTTATATATTTACATTATATGTGTTTATGTAATATTTATGTTTATATAATATCTATATTAAGATGTAGTAAGTGCTATGAAGGAAGTATAGTAAGACAAGAAAGGATGGGAGTATATATAGAGAAAGTTTGGCCTCATATTCCAATGAAAGATGCTCTGATTGAGTTCAGACCTAGAGGAAGACTCACTTTTTCCAATCATAATTACACTTAAAGCACGATGAAATTGTGTATCTGCTCCTTTCATTACTATCCCTAGTTGGTAGTTATGACTCCAAACCAAGAAAAAACCCATTGAAAGCATGTCTTCCACTCTAAAGACAAAGGACTGAGAAATAAAAACTTGTCCCAGTTTCTAGAACTCTGCTTGACTACGCTGATCATCCAAGTCTATTTTGGGGTAGGGATTATCCAAAAATAGGAATTACCCACTTCTCTTTGGGAGTAGAGGCAGAAAAGGGACTTAATTACAAACATGCTGACATTTGGGAAAAGGATTTCTATCCCCAGAAAATAAGGTCTAATCAGAGTATCTTGATACATCTCTTCCTTTGAGAGTATCATGAGAACAAAGAGGAAGTTTGAGATCTCCCTGGAGGAAAAAACTAGAGTAACAACAGAAAAAAATTCAACAGAAAAAAAAATTAAATTACTATAATAGTAGTCATTTATCTTTCAATATTCAGCAGTATTGGTATGGAACTGTACAACCTAGAAGTTGTAAATAATGTCAGTCTTTATTAGAAGAGTTAATACCAATCAAAATAAGTTAAGGTCCACTACCCTTAGAAGTTACTTAAATATGTGCATGTTTTAAAATGCTGCCTTGATCCAACTGACTGATAAACATTTCATGGACCTTAGAGAGTAATTGATAAAGTTATGGAACTTTAAATTTGTAATCTCACTTTGGTTCAATCCACTTTATTGAAATGAAAGAATATTAAGTAAAAGCACATTGCTGAGGAATAAAACACTTCAGCACAGATTTTTAAAATATTTTCACTTTTATCTGCAATGAATTAAGCATTAAAAATATTTCATAAAGTTTATGAGCAGAATTATACAACTTGGTAATGAAATGCAAATGTCTCTGTTCATTAAGGCTCAACTATTTCATCAACTTGCATACATAGTTCAGAGGGGACTGATAATTATATTTCAATGTGAAAAAATGTTTATTAATTATCAGTATGAGGCAGCTAGGTGTATCCAATTATACCCATATAATGCAGTTTCACAAAGTGATTTGATTTTTATTTATTACTTCACAGCCTTGATTTTACTGGATTTGATAGAGTTTGGCATATTCACAAAGTGAATTACAAGTTATAAAAACACTTAAATAAACATCCAGAGTCCTTAAAATTAGGAGTCTGATTTTATTGGTATTGTGTATATGTGTGCAACACAACCCTCTTTAAGATTATATAGAGAAGTATCACTGAATTTTTAAGGTTGTGGGTGTGCATACCATATTTGTTCATTTATTAAATACTTTTGTAAATTTAAACTCTAAATTTTAACCATTTAGAGTTTTGATCTTAATATTAGAAGTTTTGTTTTATAAATTAGTTATGCCAGATTCCTTTTTCAACTTCATTATAACAATTCCATAAAATAAAGTATGTACTAAAAGGAAAAATTGTGGTATCAAGATGGATCTTCAAATACGTAGGATTTCCCCTATAATACAATAATGATATTGCTTATAGGAATTTGTAACTTGATGTGCTAGTCAACCACATTCATAGTCATAGTTGTCAGACACCAGCCAATTATTCAAGGAGATGCTTTGGGAAATATCCTGGGATTGCATCTTATTCTTTAACAACCATACCTAACCAGTTTTTACTAACTTGCTCCTAAAGTTACAGAGATTTTCCTCTTTCCTTCAACCCCCAAATCAACTCTCCTACGTACACGCAAACAAAACTGGGCAGATGGCTTCACCACCATGGATAGATCTGCCCTTCTTCAGAGTAACTTCTTATCTGAATTTATCTTGCCTTTCTTTCTGATTTTTACCCTTTTGTTTTTTAGAGGTACACATCCTTCTGATCTAGCTTATTTAGTCCCATATATTCTCCATTTTTTATTCACATCTTCAGTCTTTTACACTCGTTTAATTGCCCTTTTTCTCAAACATACATAACACTTCCCATTAAAAAAATCAGAAATAAAACCCTCACTTCATTCTACTATTCCCTTCACTACATGTTACTTTTGTGTTTTCCTTTACAACCACTGTCCTTGAGTTTTTAAATAAACTGCTCCATTTCCTTACCTCCTCTTTTCTGCTTAAAAACCTGAAATTTAATTTTCAATCTAATGCTCCACTGACGCTACCATTTGGAGGTCATCTCTTACCTCCCAGGTAAATTTAAACCCATTTCTCCGTCCTCATCTTAACCTTGCTTCTTTCTCTGATCCGACCAATCGGTCCCTTCTCTTCTACCCTCTCTTGGTTTCCATGATATTTTATTCTTCTGGTTCTTCTCCTACTTCTCTGATCATGATTTCTTTGTCTTCTCACTGGTTTTACTTCCTCTTTCAATCCCCTTTAAACAGTTATTAAAGTATAACAAAAATAAACAAAAGACAAAAAGCATAATTGTGCAGCTTCATATATTTTCACAAATTATACACTCCAGTGAAACTAGCACCTAGATCAAGAAACAAGGTATTGACACCATCTCAGAGGCCAGTCACTACTCCATCCCCAGCTATCCTAACAGTCAGTCCTTAACTTCCATTCTTCTCCTTCAACAAGTAACTTTTGCAAATTCATTCACCATGTCCATATTGATAAATCCCACATTGCTATTTCAAGGACTGATGTATTGTTTGAAATATTTTGCTCCTTCCTCTCCTAACTCCTCTTATTCAAGCAGATATGAAAATGTGATAGTATTTTTTCAACATCTCAAATTGCTTCTTTCTTTTCATTTCCATGTCACCAGTGTGGTTCAGACCAAAAGTCAGTAAACTACAGCCTGCAGGCCAAATACAGCCCTCTGCCGTTTAGTTTTTTTCTAAATAAAGTTTTGTTGGAATGCAGCCATGCTCATTCATTTACATATTGTGTCGAAGAGCTGCCACAGAGACCATATGGTCTAAAAAGTCTCAAATGTTTACTATTTTATCCTTTACAGAAAAAAATGACCAATCCCTGGTTTAGGTCTTCACTATTTTACACTAAACTGCTGCAGTAACTTCCTACTTGGTCACAGTAATTCTAGTTCCTCTCTCCTGCACCTTTGGGTAATGGCCTTGCTATGTCTCCTCAAACACATTTCATTTTCCTCATGAATTCCTTTGCTCAGTATAAAATCAAACTCCTTTCCCTGGAAGTCAAAGTCTCTGTTACAACAAAAAGTAAGAAGTACAGACGTTAAGGAAGGGAGCAGTGGTGTACAACCTTTAAGCCACAACTTCCTTCCTCAATGCCTATACTTCGAATCCCCTATACTTTAATCCCCTTCACACATGCCTCACTCGTAGCTATAGTTTGCTGTAACTTAGATGCTCCCCTCCTCATTCCCTACAAGCATTTCCCTCTTGCATCTCATAAATGCCTTCATGGATTATACACCTTTCACAGCTGCCTCAAGTTCTACCTCCACCTCCTCCAACTCCAAAGCTGTAATCTTCCCCTTTTCTGTATCCCATTACCCTTGTAGGTTTTAACACAGAAGCTGCCTCTTGATTCTCTATTATCTTAAACTATTTAATCATTGACTTGAAGCTCCCCCGTAGCAGAGCACATTACTTCTGCTTTCTAGAACACACTGGGCACACAGCAAAAACTTAACAAATACAGGTAGCTTTGATTTCTAGGCTTCATAAGTAAATTACTATCAGCAACCAGAATCCTTGTTCATAAAACAATGATAGAGTCTCTGTTACCATGGCAGACTCACGAAACTACATTTTTGATTATGCCCCCAAAGCCTTAGCATGGACTAGAATCTAGAAATTCAGGGGACTGAGCACAACTGATGAAGAAGAATATTCTACAGAAGTTTGTAGCTCAAAAAGCCTTCACTTTCATACCTTAAATCACCTCCACTTTGTCATTCTAGGTACAGTAACTTCGAAATGGCATATTTCACATTCAGTAAGTTTTCATCTTTGCCAGAATGTTCATTTTCTTAATACTTATTCAATGTCTCAAAAATCATATTGAGTTTTTTTAATCTTTTTTTTTCTGGTCTCCAAATCTAAAAACAAAGACTTTATTGCAAACAACCACAAAAGTAATTTAGAACTTGAATTCAAATGAAATACAAAACCTTAAGGCAATACACATACACACACTTGGAAATATTCATCAAAAAAAGAAAAAAGAACAGGTAAGAGTTAAGAGTCTGGAAACTTAAAAATATCCAAGGATGAAAACTGCCATAAGCATTGTCTTGTTTGAAAAGGCCACTGTGAATAACTTTACAAGTTTCTCCACCTCAACTGCAAGAAAAGATCTTACTTGCAATGAGTCTAAATGCTTAGTTTGAAGTTCTCAGGACTCCAAATTGCACGGTTACCCTTCAGAGAGAAAGCAAACTCCCCATGCCAGTCTAAGAATAATGTAGTCAAGGCAGAAGGAATAGCAGACCGCAAGGATGCATCAGTCTAGGCTATTTGCCTACAATTGTGCTATCCAAGAAAATATTCTGAAAGATTCATTGTGACCTAAAGATATTGGCTGCAGTCCAGTAACAGTACCAACTATAAGTCCAAATAATAGTAATAATCATAATAATAGCAATAATAGTAGTAGCAGTAACTGGTGATCCAAGAGAGTGGGCACAGAGCATTCAGCATCTATATGAGAGATCTTTCTACTCTTTGCTTCTCGCAGCAAAATTAACACATATAAACAAAAAAAGTCATTAAAAAATCCTAAATTACAAATAACAAATACCATATATTAACGCATATATGTGGAATCTGAACCAGTTTTCAAGGCAGAAATAGAGACACAGATGTAGAGAACAAATGTATGGACACCAAGGGGGGAAAGCGGGGGGTGGGGGAGGGGTGGGAAAACAAAAAAAACAAGTAACATTTACTTTCTAAGCCTGTTTCTTCTTTCCTGCCATTTCATGTTTTCTTTTGGAGTTTTATGGAATAGGAAACTATAAACCATAAAGAAAAACTCACAAGTGTTTAGGGTATAGTGATTAGGATGAAGCAAAAGTTTATGGCAATTTAAATGGCCTCTGGGACAGACTAGTTTACTGTGATTTCTTTTTGTTGATGGCAAAGTATTGCAATTTGTTTTCTGCTCCATGATTACTTCAGAGCCTAATCTCTCTCTTGCACTCTCAAGGCTCAGGAGTGACCCGTTTTCAAGGGCTTTGGGGCCTCTGTTCACTGACTGTGTAGAGGAAACATGACACCAAGATGATGCCCCAGAGCAAATGTAAATTTTACCTGGGTTCTGCTCTAAAAGACTTCTTGTCACTTAGCAGCACTATGAATTTTAATATGATTCTCATTGAAACTCAGTGGCTTACTTTTAATCTTCAATCTTTGGAGGGTATTGATCATATTCATCAGGTCACAGAGGTGCCCTTGCTGCAGGCATCAAGGCTTTTATAGAGTAGCATATTCAGTTTCTGCTTAAATTCGTTATTTCATTCTTCTCTCTCTGAAAATTACTTCCTGATTTCAATTTTCAGCTGTTTTTGGTTTCATCTTGATTGTTACTAGCCTGAAATTAACTTCAAAAATATTGTCACCTATAATAACTGATCAACGTAAACATTTATATAACCAGTATGTGACCAAATATTCCATTCAGAAGCATTCATTCAAATCACATATATTAAGTAGTTACTGCATACACAGACAATGAGCTCAGAATTGGGAACATCATGATAAATAAAACCAAATAAAACATTTTTCTTTATGTAGTTCAAGGCTTAGTGGAGAGATATAAACCCTAATCAAATAATCATAAAACAAATGTGAAATTTCTACTACATCAAGTATTATGTAAAAGAGCCATATCATTCTGTGAGAATCCATCATAATATTTTTTGAAAGATTAGCTCATTCTTCCCTGAGGAATTGATGTTGGAACTTAAATCTGAAGGATGATTAAGAGTTAAACTAGGCAGAGTGGAGAAATGAGCATACTAGGTATAACAAATGGTATAACAAAGACCCTGTGGTAGACGGGTGCCTGGTGAGTACAGGGATTGAAAGAAAGTAAGTGAAGCTGAAGCAGAGAGAGCAAGAGGGATGTTAGTATAAGAAGCTAAGTCCTGTTGATTCTACCCTCAAACTATTATGTTCATCTCCCTCTGTCCTCACTCCTACCACCCTACTTGAAAGTAGAATCAAATACAGGTCTCTCCTACAATAATGGATCTGTCTACTATCTGCTCTTAATTCCCTTTTGCTCCCTACAATTGATTCTCTGCGCTGTAGTCAGTGATCTTTTCCAAATGCAAATTACATATGTCACTTCTCTACTTAATACCAATCAATGACATTCCACTTTTCATAGGATGATAGAACTACCAGGACTATTCAAATGGTCTGTCCCTACCCACTTCTCCAATCTCATCTCTCGCTATTTTACCCTATGCCTTCAATGCTTCTGACACTCTGACCTTCTCTCTGTTCCAACAGAGAATATTTATGCAAGCTGTTACCTCTGCAGGGAAGCTTCTTTACCTCTTTACCTGGTAACCAAATATGGCTTCCCTAAAGAAAGCCTTGGTAATGAAAACCCTACCTCCAACTTGATTAAACCATTTATATATTTTTACGGTATCCTATAAATCTCCTTCCTGATTTATATGATACATTGCATTTTGGACTCCAATTTTTCACTCTTCCCTATGTCCAAACACTTTGCCATGTAATTTTATAGCTCCTGCTACAGAAGAATGTGTACATCTCTACTTCCTTTGGGCTTAACCATGTAATTTGCTTTAGCCATTGAGATATTAACAGCCAGCCAGTAAGCTAGGACATGAAAACGTCGTTTGTGGTTAGATTGCCCCCACTGTTAAAAGAACATATCATGGTTAGCCCACTGGTCCAAGAAGGATGAGACACGTGGAGCAAACACAACCTGCAGCTTAATCCTCTTCAACTGAGCCCAGCAGAGATCAGCAGAGCCACCAACCCATGCCAAAGCCATGTGAAAATTAATGGTTTTTGCTGTATATGTGTCAGAGATTTTTGTAATTATCTGTTAGCAATAACTGACTGATACAACTTATAACAGGTGTGAACTGTTTTAAAATGGGAAATATAAGGCATGTCACATTATTTGTCTAAATCAATAAAGTGCAATCAATACTATAGGTAACCACTGAGTAATTTTTACAGATGATGATTTTAGCTACCTGGAAGATGTTAGTGATAACCAGAAAAACAGCTTACTGTCACTACCTCGATGATCATGAACTAGTCACTTAACCCCCCAGGTACTCTGTTTTCCCATCTTTAAAATGAGGGGAATGGACTCAGCAGTGGTAGTAAATAGGTCTGTCTTGAGAACTGACTTCAGTTAATTGTTGTGACTTTCTGTAATGCTATGCTGACAATAGCCCTAAGGCCAAATCTAAGTTCAGTCGACTGAGTGCCATGAGCAATTAGCAATGTCTTCCCTGGACAAGAGAGGGGGGTGCTGCAGCACTAGAGCCACCTATATGACACCCTTGGATGAGAGAATCTCTAACCTTCATTCCATATTTGACACCCCATCACTCAAGGAGTCAATAAATTGACAGAGACAGTAGAAGTGAGATCTAACTATAGTTTTGGACAGGTAAGAATTACCTCTTTTCTTTCTTTTTTTTTTTATGTTTCTCAGCATAGTGCTAATTACACAGAATTGTTTAATAAAGAATTGTGATTGTTTTATTATTTGTGGTAGCTCCATAGCTTGGGAGTTTACTCAATGGGCTTATAAACCAGAAGCCTCTTAGATGCAAGTGACAAACACTCACCTTAAACTAACTTACAGAGGGAAAAAAAAGGTGAAACTTACTGACTTACATGATTGAGAAGTCCAGGAGTTGTTGGCTTCTTGTATGGCTAGATTTGGGGCTTAAAATCATGTCACAGGACTTAGGCCTTTTCTATCCATCACTCAGTTCAGCTCCCCTTAGTGACCCTACATGGTAATCCTGGCAGTTCTAAACTCCCTTAATAGTTTCAGGGATAAAAATGAAGACTGAGTCTTATTGGACCTAATTTACTGATCTTAAGTCATATACTTACTCCTAAACTAACCAGTTTTTCCAGGGGGAGTGTGGTATTGCATTGACCATGCCAAGGACCCAGCTGTGCCTTTTTGGAGGGATTGTAGTTGATTTTTATTTTCTTCTCCATATTTTTCCTATATATTCTGAATTTTCTACAATGACTATGTGATACCTTTATAATCAGAAAAATTATTCATAAAAAGAGAACAAATAAGGAGGAGCAAAAGTTCTGATTGGTTCTTCTTTTGGACAATATATGACATTACCACCTTCGAACCTGTCTGTTACACTCAGTTCTGGTGAAATGAGATCTTAGACCTACCTCAGTTTTCCAAGCATTATACTACAAATTAAGACTTCATTTGATACAGGCTGTTCTTCATTCTGCTAAAAATAATTTTTGCATGAAAGCTACTAGACAGCCTGACATGAGAAAACTTGATTTAAAATGTTCTTGATGTGCTAACAAAAGATCCTGGACACAGTGGTGTATATCTTTGTTCTACAGAGATGACTTGGTTATTTCTTGTGTTTTACATGCCACACTTATTTGCAGGGTTAGATGATGCTTCTAAGTATAGACCTTCCACATAAACTTTGAGACAAACAAAAGGATAAAGTTAATTATAAATTTGGGAAAATCTGGTGTACCAAAATCAAATCTATGATGTAATGAGTCCACCATAACGATACTAACTTTGAATGTGTATTTTTGATCCAAAGCCACATACTGTATGAGATTTCCCCCAAGACCAAAGTGCACTGTTCAGCTCTCAAAAGGAATTCTTAAGATTTCTCACTATACAAGAACCATGAAATAAGACTCCTGTCAATGTGCAATAAATTTGCAACTAATAGTATAATTAACAACGTTAACTATTTTTATTTTTAGGCCACAATGAACTAAACAAGCAGATCTACATCTCACTTATCCTGAATACTAGGATACCTCTTCCTTGACTACTTTCCTTCAGTCAAATTCTAATGTTGCACCCGTGACCCCCACCCCACCCTGCCTTCAGCCAGTTCAATTTCTTCAGGTCCTGCTTCTGGAAGGGATCAGAATAAATCA
This sequence comes from Globicephala melas, assembly GCF_963455315.2. NCBI lineage: Eukaryota > Metazoa > Chordata > Mammalia > Artiodactyla > Delphinidae > Globicephala > Globicephala melas. The sequence continues at coordinate 117,335,119 of NC_083315.2, forward strand.
ACGATGCTAAGGTTAAAATAAATAATTCAAAAATGTGGTTCATTTTGCCTCTTAATATATTTTTTATGTTTTGTAACAGTTTTTTCTTTTCTTTTGGGGAAGACAGTGCTTTTATTTGTCTAAGTCAATATCTTAACCAAAATAAATGGATGAAAATTTCATCACCTTAGCACATTAGTATGCAAAATCATATATATATATACAATGCGGATTTCAGGGTACTCAAATCACATGTAAAGCCAACACCTTAAGACATACACATATTATTAAAAACTGCTTCCTCTGTGCATATTTGACTCAAACATCTACACAGATATATGTATCTAGATTTTATTCTAGAGAGACACAATGAAAATAGAATCAAAGAAATTATTTTCTGTTTCAGGAATAGCAAAAAGACAAACTTGAACATTAAAACTCACCTCCAGTAACATTTCTCTTTTTAACAACAGAAAAATTTTCCATGGAACACAGAAGTGGACATAAATCGGAATCTTTTTTTTTTTTTTTGCTGAACGCGGGCCTCTCACTGTTGTGGCCTCTCCCGTTGCGGAGCACAGGCTCTGGAAGCGCAGGCTCAGCGGCCATGGCTCACGGGCCCAGCCGCTCCGCGGCATGTGGGATCTTCCCGGACCGGGGCACGAACCCACGTCCCCTGCATCAGCAGGCAGACTCTCAACCACTGAGCCACCAGGGAAGCCCATAAATCGGAATCTATAAAGGAGAAGTTAATTTGTCTAATCATTTGTCCAATGTTCTCTCTTCTCTGTTATCTGCAACCGAAAAGTGTTAACTTTTTAGTTACACTTTGGAGTCACTGTAGTCTGTCACACCAAAATAATGATACTGTGGATTTTGCATTATTGTGCAAAACCTAGGACTGCTACATTTCTGTAGCTTAGGTACTCAGTTAAAATACTTAATTTAAAATGACATAATTTAGAAATAACAAGCTTCTTATAAAGCAAGATTGCTTTAGTAAATTATAGCAAGCACCTAACAGTACAGTGTGCAACCATTAAAAACGGCATTTAAAATGGTATGTAGAAATAATAAAAATGTTTATGATATGATTTTATGTATAAAAAAGCTGAATTAGTGGGTATATTTAAATCTGGAAGGTTGCTTTATGGAAAAGGGGCTGGAAGAAGTTACTGCTGCAGGTGGCCCGGCTTAGGAAGACCAGTTCTGGAGGATGGGAACTCTAAGATGAAAAGTGCTGGCCAATTCAGTTCCTGATGTCATCTTGTGCTACTGACCATGGATATGTTCAGGAGACCCTGAGGTCCAGCAGAGTTAGCCATGGGGCTGACAGGGTCTTGGTGCTCTAGCCAGGTGTCAGGCATGAGCCTCTGAGGTGGGAGAGCCACGTTCAGGACACTGGACCATCAGAGACCAGCCAGCCCCACGAAATATCAATAGGCGAGAGCTCTCCCAGAGATCTCTGTCTCAACGTTAAGACCCAGCTCCACTCAATGACCAGCAAACTCCAGTGCTGGACACCCCATACCAAACAACTAGCAAGACAGGAACACAACCCCACCCATTAGCAGAGAGGCTGCCTAAAATCATAATAAGTTCACAGACACCCCAAAACACACCACCAGATGCAGTCCTGCCCACCAGAAAGACAAGATCCCGCCTCATCCACCACAACACAGGCACCAGTCCCCTCCATCAGGAAGCCTACACAACACAATGAACCAACATTACACACTGAGGGCAGACACCAAAAGCAACGGGAACTACAAACCTGCAGCCTGCGAAAAGGAGACCCAAAACACAGTAAGTTAAGCAAAATGAGAAGACAGAGAAATTAACAGCAGATGAAGGAGCAAGGTAAAAACCCACCAGACCAAACAAATTAAGAGGAAATAGGCAGTCTACCTGAAAAAGAATTCAGAGTAATAATAGTAAAGATGATCCAAAATCTTGGAAATAGAATGGAGAAAATACAAGAAACGTTTAACAAGGACCTAGAAGAACTAAATAGAAAACAATGATGAACACAAAAAGTAAAATTAAAAATTCTCTAGAAGGAATCAATAGCAGAATGACTGAGGGAGAAGAATGGATAATGACCTGGAAGATAAAATAGTGGAAATAACTACCACATTTCCACTAGTTGAAAATTCCCTAATATGGAAAAGGAAATAGTCAATCAAGTCAAGGAAGCGCAGAGAGTCCCATACAGGATAAATCCAAGGAGAAACATGCCAAGACACATATTAATCAAACTATCAAAAATTAAATACAAAGAAAAAATATTAAAAGCAGCAAGGGAAAAGCAACAAATAACATACAAGGAAATGCCCATAAGGTTAACAGCTGACCTTTCAGCAGAAACTCTGCAAGCCAGAAGGGAGCGACAGGACGTATTTATAGTGATGAAAGGGAAAAACCTACAACCAAGATTACTCTACCCAGCAAGGATCTCATTCAGATTCGACAGAGAAATTAAAACCTTTACGGACAAGCAAAAGCTAAGAGAATTCAGCACCACCAAACCAGCTTTACAACAAATGCTAAAAGAACTTCTCTAGGCAGGAAACACAAGAGAAAAAAAGACCTACAAAAACAGGGGCTTCCCCGGTGGCACAGTGGTTGACAATCTGCCTGCCAATGCAGGGGACACGGGTTCAGGCCCTGGTTTGGGAAGATCCCACATGCTGCGGAGCAACTAGGCCCATGAGACACAATTACTGAGCCTGCGTGTCTGGAACCTGTGCTCCGCAATAAGAGAGGCTGCAATATTGAGAGGCCCACGAACAGCGATGAAGAGTGGCCCCCACTTGCTGCAACTAGAGAAAGCCCTCACAAAGAAACGAAGACTCAACACAGCCAAAAATAAATAAATAAATAAAATTAAGACCTACAAAAACAAACCCCCCAAAATTAAGAAAATGGTAATAGGAAGATACATACAGATAATTACCTTAAATGTAAATGGATTAAATGCTCCAACCAAAAGACACAGACAGGTAGACTGAATACAAAAACCAAGACCCATAAATATGTTGTCTACAAGAGACCCACTTCAGACCTAGGGACACATACAGACTGAAAGTGAGGGGATGGAAAAACATATTCCACACAAATGGAAAACAAAAGAAAGTTGGAGTAGCAATTCTCATATCAGACAAAATAGATTTTAAAATAAAGACTATTACAAGAGACAAAGAAGGACACTACATAATGATCAAGGGATCAATCCAAGAAGAAGATATAACAATTGTAAATATTTATGCACCCAACATAGGAGCACCTCCATACATAAGGCAAATGCTAACAGCCATGAAACGGGAAATCGAAAGTAACACAATAATAGTAGGGGACATTAACACCCCACTTTTACCAATGGACAGATCAACCAGAATGAAAATAAATAAGGAAACACAAGCCTTAAATGATACACTAAACAAGATGGACTTAATTGATATTTATAGGACATTCCATCCCAAAACAACAGAATACACTTTTTTCTCAAGTGCTCATGGAACATTCTCCAGGATAGATCATATCTTGAGTCACAAATCACCTTGAGTCACCTTGGTAAATTTAAGAAAATTGAACTTGTATCATGTACCTTTCCCGACCACAACACTATGAGACTAGATATCAATTACAGGAAAAAAAACTGTAAAAAATGCAAACATATGGAGGCTAAACAATACACTACTAAATAACCAAGAGAGCACTGAAGAAATCAAAGAGGAAATCAAAAAATACCTAGAAACACATGACAATGAAAACACCATGACCCAACACCTATGGGATTCAGCAAAAGCAGTTCTAAGAGGGGAATTTATAGCAGTACAATCCTACCTCAAGAAACACCTCAAAGAAACAACCTAACCTTACATCTAAAGCAATTAAAGAAGGAAGAGCAAAAAACCCTGAAGTTTGCAGAAGGAAAGAAATCAGAAAGATCAGATCAGAAATGAATGAAACAAAAATGAAGGAAATGATAGCAAAGATCAATAAAACTAAAAGCTGGTTCTTTGATAAGGTAAACAAAATTGATAAACCATTAGCCAGACTCATCAAGAAAAAAAGGGAGAAGACTCAAATCAATAGAATTAGAAAAGAAAAAGAAGTAACAATTGACACTGCAGAAATACAAAGGATCATGAGAGATTACTACAAGCAACTATATGTCAATAAAATGGACAATCTGGAAGAAATGGACACATTCTTAGAAAAACACAACCTTCTGAGCCTGAACCAGCAAGAAATAGAAAATACAAACAAACCAATCACAAGCACTGAAATTCAAACTGTGATTAAAAATCTTCCAACAAACAAAAGCCCAGGACTAGATGGCTTCACAGGCGAAGTCTATCAAACATTTAGAGAAGAGCTAACACCTGTCCTTCTCAAACTCTTCAAAAATATAGCAGAGGGAGGAACACTCCCAAAACTCATTCTACGAGGCCACCATCACCCTGATACCAAAACCAGACAAAGATGTCACAAAGAAAGAAAACTACAGGCCAATATCACTGATGAACATAGATGCAAAAATCCTCAACAAAATACTAGCAAACAGAATCCAACAGCACATTCACCAGATCATATACCATGATCCAGTGGGGTTTCTCCCAGGAATGCAAGGATTCTTCAATATAAGCAAATCAATCAATGTGATACACCATATTAACAAACTGAAGGAGAAAAACCATCTCAATAGATGCAGGAAAAGCTTTTGACAAAATTCAACCCCCATTTATGATAAAAACTCTCCAGAAAGTAGCCATAGAGGGAACTTACCTCAACAAAATAAAGGCCATATATGACAAACTCACAGCCAACATCATTCTCAATGGTGAAAAACTGAAACCATTTCCTCTAAAATAAGGAACAAACCAAGGTGGCCCACTCTCACCACTATTACTCAACATAGTTTTGGACGTTTTAGCCACAGCAATCAGAGAAGAAGAAGAAATAAAATGAATCCAAATTGGAAAAGCAGAAGTAAAGCTTTCACTGTTTGCAGATGACATGATAATACTATACCTAGAGAATCCTAAATATGCTACCTTAAAACTAATAGAGCTAATCAATGAATTTGGTATAGTAGCAGGATACAAAAGGAATGCACAGAAATCTCTTGCATTCTTATACCCTAATGATGAAAAATCTGAAAGAGAAATTAAGGAAATGCTTCCGTTTACCACTGTAACAAGAATAAAATACCTAGGAATAAACCTACCTAAGGAGGGAAAGACTTGCATGCAGAAAACTATAAGACACTGACGAAAGAAATTAAAGATGATACAAACAGATGGAGAGACACACCATGTTCTTCAATAAGAAGAAACAACATTGTGAAAATGACTATACTACCCAAAGCAATCTACAGATTCAGTGCAATCCCTATCAAACTACCAATGGCATTTTTCACAGAACTAGAACAAAAAATTGCACAATTTGTATGGAAACACAAAAGAACCCGAATAGTCAAAGCAATCCTGAGAAAGAAAAACGGAGCTGGAGGAATCAGGCTCCCTGACTTCAGACTATACTACAAAGCTACAGTAATCAAGACAGTATGGTACTGGCACAAAAACTGAAATATAGATCAATGGAACAGGATAGAAAGCTCAGAGATAAACCCATGCACATATGGTCACCTTATCTTTGATAAAGGTGGCAACAGTATTCAATGGAGAAAAGACAGCCTCTTCAATAGGTGGAGCTGGGAAAGCTGGACATATAAAAGAATGAAATTAGAACACTCACTAACACCATACACAAAAATAAACTCAAAATGGATTAAAGAACTAAATGTAAGGCCAGACACTATCAACCTCTTAGAGGAAAACATAGGAAGAACACTCTATGACATAAATCACAGCAAGATTCTTTCTGACCCACCTCCTAGAGAAATGGAAATAAAAACAAAAATAAACATGTGGGACCTAATGAAACTTAAAAGCTTTTTCACAGTAAAGGAAACCATAAACAAGATGAAAAGACAACCCTCAGAATGGGAGAAAATAGTTGCAAACAAAGCAACTGACAAAGGATTAATCTCCAAAATATACAAGCAGCTCATGCAGCTCAGCAGCAAAAAAACAAACAACCCAATGCAAAAATGGGCAGAAGACCTAAATAGACATTTCTCCAAAGAAGATATACAGGTTGCCAATAAACACATGAAAGGATGCTCAACATCACTAATCATTAGAGAAATGCAAATCAAAACTACAATGAGGTGTCACCTAACACCGGTTAGAATGGGCATCATCAAGAAATCTACAAACATTAAATGCTGGAGAAGGTGTGGAGAAAAGGGAACCCTCCTGCAGTGTTGATGGCAATGTAAATTGGTACAGCCACTATGGAGAACAGTAAGGAGGTTCCTTAAAAAAACTAAAAATATAATTACCATATTACCCAGCAATCCCACTACTGGGCACATACCCAGAGAAAACCATAATTCAAAAAGGGACATGCACCTCAATATTCACTGCAGCACTATTTACAATAGCCAGGTCATGGAAGCAACCTACATGTCCATCGAAAGAGTAATGGATAAAGAAGATGTGGTACATATATAGCATGGAATATTAAAGGAACCATAAAAAGGAATGAAATTGTGTCATTTGTAGATGTGGATGGACCTAGAGACTGTCATACAGAGTGAAGTAAGTCAGAAAGAGATAAACAAATATCGTATATTAACCCATATATGTGGAATCTAGAAAAATGGTACAGATGAACCAGTTTGCAAGGCAGGAATAGAGACACAGATGAGGAGAACAAACATGTGGATACCAAGGGTGGGAAAGGGGAGGATGGGATGAATTCCATATATATGGAATCTTAAAAAAAAACAACAAGGTTCTAATGAACATAGGTGCAGGACAGGAATAAAGACGCAGACATAGAGAATGGACTTGAGGACATGGGAAGGGGGAAGGGTAAACTGGGACAGAGTGAGAGTGTAGCTTTACATATATACACTAGCAAATGTAAAATAGATAGCTAGTGGGAAGTAGCTGCATCGCACAGGGAGATCATCTCCGTGCTTCGTGACCACTTAAAAGGGTGGATAGGGTGGGAGGGAGACGCAAGAGGGAGGGGATATGGGGATATATGTATACGTATAGCAGATTCACTTTGTTATACAGCAGAAACTAACACAACAATGTAAAGAAATTATACTCCAATATAGATGTTAAAAAAAAAAAAGCTGAATTAGAAAATGTGTCACAACCATAAATACAAATGGTTAAAGACAAGGCTTAGAAAGAAACTTGCAAAAAGATGAAAAGTTGTGATTGAGTACTGGGATTAGAGATGATTTATTTTAATATCTTCTTCAATATTGGTAATAATGATTTCAATTGAAAGGAACAAAGTTAACATCTTCATACTTAGCTATGGTTGTTTCCATCGTTAACAGATATTCATAGATATGCTTGTGAGAGTTCATAATATCAACTGTCTTTTATTTCTTAAACACCTAGTTGTGGAACATAAATCCCCCTGTTAAAGCATCCTCTATTTAAGATTTCTCACCTGACTTCCCCATGTCTTCTTAGTCAGTGAATGCTATCAGTTGATGAGTTTGATTCATTTTCCTTCAGTTAAGAGCAAATATTTTTGTTATTCAAATTATGTTCATCATGCTACTAATTATATACAAAGCATTGTTCCTTCAAACTCTTTCATGACATTATTGGTATAAAGTAAGCATATGCACATCTTCACCAAGGATTTCAAGCTAATGCAGCTTAAAAAACATCAGTCTACCTAGAAATATGCATATGTTGACTTTACTTTGATTTTGTAACTACAAAGGAAAGTAAAAGGACAACTGATTTGAAAATGTTGTCTTGCATACATAAAAATGAATAATTGAGTATCAGACTTACGAAACATTTATATATATATATGTTACACATACACACACATATGTATACAATTTAGATATACAATTTAGATTTGAATATTCATCTATTGCTTCATGCCATTGAATAGGGGGAAATAATCTTCCTGCAATCATTAAAGCAATTTTGGTATCTGTCATGACATAACACTCAAAAGGCAGCTACAGGGATGCAGAACCTTGTGTGTCAGGGAACACAACCCTACCACCAGATAACTCCCAGAAGTCATTATCATGGTCTCAAGAAAGATCCCTAGAGGTCCTTCTCTTTCTCTCATGTTGCCTTTATCACCATCACCACAGCCCAACTTTCTCTCCTTTACCAAGCTACCACCTACCCAATAATGAAAAACTCCTTATCTCAACTTGAGTTGTTAAAATTGAAGGTCACAATGCAAAAATGTGTGAATTTGATTTTTTCAATAGCTTAGTCCCACAGTGGACTTCTGCATATCTGAAATTTAAACAGTAAAATTTAAAGCCCACGGCATCACATTCTTCTCCCACCATACTAAATTTCTATTACATCTCAAAATGGCAAGAACCATGGCCTATAGTATGCAGAATCATCACTTTGTTCTAGCCACCTTCTCTCTTGAGAGAACCCCCTGTGATCTTTGATGTTTTCTCTCAGCCTCACTCATGTTCCTGCCCAGACCCTATTATGGTCAGTATGTGACTCTTTATATCTCATTTTGATAATCAGGGTCCCAAAGGACTTTTGTCTCATCAGTATCAGAAGTAATACTAGAAATTTAATTTTAAAACCTATCCTAAGCAAGAAGAGATGAATGCGTTTAGTATGCTGTGTCATTATAGTAAGAGTCATGATTTCTTGAGAATTTGGAGGCCAGGCATTATGCAAAACACTTTTAATCTCATTTGATCCACACAAAAGCCCAGTCGACAGATAAAAACATTGAGGAATATTCAAATTCAAGTCTGACCGACTCCAATGCTCTAGCACTGTACTCCACTACCATCTAATACCTATACTGAATAGGTCTATACCTAAATCCAGCCCCCATGCCTAAACTGCCCTGTTCATCATCTCTATGCTCAGGCCATAGGTCCTGCACTCATATTTATTAAAGACCTTTAAACAAACACAATGTTGGCTATAAAATGAGACCATTTTCAGAAGGGAGTCAGGAACTTGAGCCCAGGAACAATGACTAAGAGAACAACAAACATGTCTTCATAGCCCTGTGATAGAAAGGCACAGTTGTGACTTGAGACACAGGGATAACAAGCAGCTGTCTTTGAGTGGATATATATTTTCATTTCTCTTTGATATAAATACCTAAGATCTGAATGGCTGGGTTAAACACTATATGCACATTTAACTTGTGGAGAGACCTACAGTTTCTCCAAAGTGATTTGCAATTTTACGTTTCCATCACCAGGATATGAGAGATATACAAACTGGCAATTTGTATATCTTATTTTGTGAAGTCAATATTCAAGTAGTTTGTCAAATTTTCTATTGGGTTGCTTATCTTCTTGTAACTGAGTTGTAATTGTTCTTTTTCGGGATACAAGTCTTGTCAAATATACATATTGGAATGTTTTCTCCCATTCTATGTCTTGTCTTCTCATTTTCTTAATGGATATCTTTTGAAGAGTAAAAGTTCTGAATTTTTATAAGGTCCAATTTATCATTTTTTTCATTTTTCATGAATATTTTCTACTTTTTAAATAGTTTTACAGCACTAGATTTATATTTATTATGCATTTAAAGCTAATTATTGTGTATGACATGAAGTAATGGCTAATAATGTTCCTATTTAAAAATATATCTTTCTAATTGATTCAGCATCATTTGTTTGAAAAGACTTTTTCCCCCATTGAATTGTCTTGACATTTTTGTTGAAAATCAATTGACCATGTATTTGTGGACTATTCCTGTGCTTTCTACTGTTTCATTGATCTATGTGCCTATCCTCTTGACAATACTCCAATGTCTTAATTGCTGTAGTTTACAGCATATCTTTAAATCAGAAAATATAAGATCTCCAAATTCGCCCTTAAAAAATTATTTTGACTATTCTAGGTCATTTAAATTTTCATATAAATTTTAGAATTAGCTTATCAATTTCCAAAAACTCTTGCTATATTTTGTTGGAATTGCATAGAATTTAAAGATCAATGTCGGAAGAATTGATATTTTAACAATATGAAGTTTTTCAGTCCATGAGCATGGTACATTGTTCCATTTAGTTAGAGTATCTATAATTTCTCTAAGCAATATTTTGTGAGTTTTAGTGTAAGGTCATAAATGAATGTTATTACATTTCTTTAATAATGAATAATTAATTCAACTTCAATAATCTCATTTTCTAATTGTTTCCAATTGTTTGATGTCAGTATATAAAAATGCAGTTAACTTTTATCCTACAAACTTGATAACTTCATTTATTACTTTTAATAACTGTTTTATCGATTTCTAAGAATTTTCTACATAAACAGTCATGTTGTCCAAAAAAAACACAACAGTTTTACTTCTTCCATTCCTAAGTTTATGCCTTTTTTGAAATTGCCTTGTATGGGAATAGAATCTAAAAAAGAGTGGACATATGTATATGTATAACTGACTCACTGCTATGCAACAGAAACTAACACAACATTATCAGCTATACTCCAATTTAAGAAAGTATCTTGCCTTATTGTAACAGCTAAAACCTCCAATACAATGTTGAAACAAGTAGTAAGAGTAGACATATTCATATTGTTGCTGATTTTAAGGGAAAAGCATTTAATATTTAATGATTAAATATAATATTAGCCACAAGTTTTTCCATAGATGTCTTTTTTTAAGACTGAAGTAGTTCCCTACTGTTCCAGTTTTAAAGTTATTTTAAAATCATGAGTAAGGGTTAAATTTTGTATAGTGTTCACTCTTTATTTATTGAAGTATCATACGAATTTCCCCCTTTTTATATTAACATTTATTTTTGAATGTTAAATCAACCTTGCATTCCTTGAATAAACCTCACTTGATCATGTTGTATTACCCTTTTAATATATAACTGGATTCAATTTTTAGGAACTCATCTGTGTATATGTTCATGAGGGCTACCTGTCTAGTTCTTTTTTTCTTTAATACTAATGTCTGCTACGTGGATGATGAGCACAACATGCAATACAGTGCCAGGGGCTCCCAGTCCTACTTCACGGTGGCCCATGCCATCTCTGAAAGGGTGGAGAAACAGTCGGCCCTCCTCTTCAATGGGACCCTGAAGCATTATCAGCTCCAGGGCCTGGAATGGATGGTTTCTCTGTATAATAACAATTTGAACAGAATCTTTGCTGATGAAATGGGGCTGGGAAAGACAATACAGACCATTGCACTCATCACTTATCTGATGGATCACAAAAGACTCAATGGCCCCTATCTCATCATTGCCCCCCTTTCGACTCTAACTGGACGTATGAATTTGAGAAAGGCTCCTTCTGTGGTGAAAATTCCTTACAAGGGCACCCCGCCATGCGTCGCTCCCTTGTCCCCAGTTACGGAGTGGCAAATTCAATGCCCTCCTGACTACTTATGAGTACATTTTAAAGACAAGCACCTTCTTGCAAAGACTCGGTGGAAATACATGATAGTGGACGAAGGCCACCAAATGAAGAATCACCACTGCAAGCTGACTCAGGTCCTGAACACTCACTATGTGGACCCCAGAAGGATCCTCTTGACTGGGACCCCCCTGCAGAATAAGTTCCCGGAGCTCTGGGCCCTCCTCAGCTTCATCCTTCCTACAATTTTTAAGAGCTGCAGCACGTTTGAGCAGTGGTTTAATGCTCCATTTGCCATGACTGGAGAGAGAGTGGACTTAAATAAAGAAGAAACTATATTGATCATCAGGCATCTGCATAAGGTGTTGAGACCATTTTTACTGAGGAGACTGAAGAAAGAAGTTGAATCCCAGCTTCCAGAAAAAGTTGAATATGTGATCAAGTGTGACATGTCAGCTCTGCAGAAGATTCTGTATCGCCATATGCAAGTCAAAGGGATCCTTCTCACAGACGGTTCGGAGAAAGATAAGAAGGGGAAAGGAGGTGCTAAGACATTTATGAACGCTATCATGCAGTTGAGAAAAGTCTGCAATCATCCATATATGTTTCAGCACATTGAGGAATCCTTTGCTGAACACCTGGGCTTTTCAAATGGGGTCATTAATGGGTCTGAGCTGCATCGGGCCTCAGGAAAGTTTGACCTACTTGATCGTATCCTACCAACATTGAGAACGACTGATCACCGCGTCCTGCTTTTCTGCCAGATGACGTCTCTCATGACCATCATGGAGGATTACTTTGCTTTTCGGAACTTCCTTTACCTGCGCCTTGATGGCACCACCAATTCTGAAGATCATGCTGCTTTGCTGAAGAAATTCAATGAACCTCTGTCCCGGTATTTCATTTTCTTGCTGAGCACAAGAGCTGGAGGCCTGGGCCTAAATCTCCAGGCAGCTGATACCATGGTCATTTTTGACAGCAACTGGAATCCTCATTAGGACCTGCAAGCACAAGACCACGTCCACCGCATCAGCCAGCAGAACAACGTCCGCGTGCTGAGACTCTTCACCGTGAATAGTGTGGAGGAAAAGATCCTCGCAGCCGCAAAGTACAAGCTTATTCTTTTTGTTGCAGTGGTAAGTGGGAGCGTTTCCTTAATTTCTCTTTCAGATTTTTCATCATTAGTGTATAGGAATGCAAGAGACTTCTGTGCATTGATTCTGTATCTTGCTACTTTATCAAATCATTGATTAGCTTTTGTAGTTTCCTGGTAGCATCCTTAGGATTCTCTAGGTATAGTATGTCATCTGCAAACAGTGACAGCTTTACTTCTTTTCTGATTTGAATTACTTTTGTTTTTTTTTCTTCTCTGATTCCTGTGGCCAGAATGTCCAAAACTACGTTGAATAATAGTGGTGAGTGGGGCAACCTTGTCTTGTTCCTGATTTTAGAGGAAATGGTTTCAGTTTTTCACCACTGAGAACAATGTTGGCTGTGGGGTTGTCATATATGACCTTTATTATGTGGAGGTAATTTCCCTTTATGTCTACTTTCTGGAGGGTTTTTAATAAATGGGTGTTGAATTTTGCTGAAAGCTTTTTCTGCATCTATTGAGATGATCATATGGTTTTTATCTTTCAGTTTGTTAATATGGTGTATCACACACTGACTGATTTGCATATTTTGAAGAGCCCTTGCATTCCTGGGATAAACCTCACTTGATCATGGTGTATGATCCTTTTAATGTGCTGTTGGATTCTCTTTGCTAGTACTGTGTTGAGGATTTTTGCATCCATTTCATCAGTGATATTGGTCTTTAGTCTTCTTGTGACAGCTTTGTCTGGTTTTGGTATCAGGGTGATGGTAGCCTTGTAGAATGAGTTTTGGGAGTGTTCCTCCCTCTGCTATATTTTCGAAGAGTGTGAGAAGGATAGGTGTTAGCTCTTCTCTAAATATTTGATAGACTTTGCCTGTGAAGCCATCAGGTCCTGGGCTTTTGTTTGTTGGAAGATTTTTAATCACAGTCTCAATTTCAGTGCTTGTGACTGGTCTGCTTATATTTTCTATTTCTTGCTGGTTCAGTCTCAGAAGGTTGTGCTTTTCTAAGAATGTGTCCATTTCTTCCAGGTTGTCCATTTTATTGGCACAGAGTTGCTTGTAGTAATCTCTCATGATCCTTTGTATTTCTGCAGTGTCAGTTGTTATTTCTCCTTTTTCATTTCTAATTCTGTTGATTTGAGTCTTCTCCCTTTTTTTCTTCATGAGTCTGGCTAATGGTTTATCAGTTTTGTTTATCTTCTCAAAGAATCAGCTTTTAGTTTTATTGATCTTTGCTACTATTTCCTTCATTTCTGTTTCATTTATTTCTAATCTGATCTTTCTGATTTCTTTCCTTCTGCGAACTTGGGAGTTTTTCTTCTTCTTTCTTTAATTGCTTTAGGTGTAAGGTTAGGTTGTTTCTTTGAGATTTTTCTTGTTTCTTGAGGTAGGATCGTACTGCTATAAATTTCCCACTTAGAACTGCTTTTGCTGCATCCCATAGGTTTTGGGTCATCATGTTTTCACTGTCATGTTTTGTAGGTATTTTCTGATTTCCTGTGTGATCTCTTGGTTATTTACTAGCATATTGTTTAGCCTCCAATTGTTTGTATTTTTTACAGTTTTTTTCCTGTAATTGATGTCTAGTCTCATAGTGTTGTGGTCGGAAAAGATATTTGATACAATTTCAATTTTCTTAAATTTACCAGGCTTGATTCGTGACCCAAGATTTGATCTATCCACGAGAATGTTTCATGAGCACTTGAGAAGAAAGTGTATTCTGTTGTTTTTGGATGGAATGTCCTATAAATATCAATTAAGTCCATCTTGTTTAATGTGTCATTTAAAGCTTTTGTATCATTATTTATTTTCATTTTGGATGCTCTATCCATTGGTAAAAGTAGGGTGTTAGAGTCCCCTAGTATGATTGTATTACTGTTGATTTCCCCTTTTATTGCTGTTATCATTTGACTTATGTATTGAGGTGCTTCTACGTTGGGTTCATAAATATTTACAATTGTTATATCTTTTTGTTGGATTGATCCCTTGATCATTATGTAGTGTCCTTCTTTGTCTCTTGTAATAGTCTTTATTTAAAGTCTATTTTGTCTGATATGAGAATTGCTACTCCAGCTTTCTCTTGATTCCCATTTGCCTGGATTATCTTTTTCCATCCCCTCACTTGCAGTCTGTATGTGTCCGTACGTCTGAAGTGGGTCTCCTGTACACAGCATGTATATGAGTCTTGTTTTTTTGTCCATTCAGCCAGTGTATGTCTTTTGGTTGGAGCATTTAATCCACTTTCATTTAAGGTAATTATCGATATGTATGTTCCTTTTACCATTTTCTTGTTTTGTTTTTGTTTTTGTAGGTCTTCTCCTTCTTTTGTGTTTCCTGCCTAGAGAGGTCCTTTAGCGTTTGTTGTAGAGCTGGTTTGGTAGTGCTGAATTCTCTTAGCTTTTGCTTATCTGTAAAAGTTTTAATTTCTCCATCAAATCTGAATGAGATCCTTGCTGGTAGAGTAATCTTGGTTGTAGGTTTTTCCCTTTCATCACTTTAAATATGTCCCGCCACTCCCTTCTGGCTTGCAGAGTTTCTGCTGAAAGGTCAGCTGTTATTCTTATGGGCATTTCCTTGTATGTTATTTGTTGCTTTTCCCTTGCTGCTTTTAATATTTTTCTTTGTATTTAATTTTTGATAGCTTGATTAATATGAGTCTTGACGTGTTTCTCCTTGGATTTATCCTTTATGGGACTCTCTGCACATCCTGGACTTGATTCTTTCCTTTCCCATGTTAGGGAAGATTTCAACTATAATCTCTTCAAATATTTTCTCAGACCCTTTCTTTTTCTCTTCTACTGGGACCCCTATAATTCAAATGTTGGTGCATCTAATATTGTCCCAGACGTCTCTGAGACTGTCCTCAATTCTTTTCATTCTTTTATCTTTATTCTCCTCTGTGGTAGTTATTTCCACTATCTTATCTTCCAGGTCACATATCCGTTCTTCTTCAGTTATTCTGCTATTGATTCCTTCTAGAGAATTTTTAATTTCACTTATTGTGTTGTTCATGATTGTTTGTTTGCTCTTTAGTTCTTCTAGGTCCTTTTTATTTCTTGTATTTTCCTCATTCTTTTTCCAAGATTTTGGATCATCTTTACTAGCATTACTCGGAATTCTTTTTTAGGTAGACTGCCTATTTCCTCTTCATTTGTTTGGTCTGGTGGGTTTTTACCTTTTTCCTTCATCTGCTGCGTATTTCTCCATCTTCTCATTTTGCTTAACTTACTGTGTTTGGGGTCTCCTTTTCGCAGGCTGCAGGTTCATAGTTTCCATTGCTTTTGGTGTCTGCTCTCAGTGGGTAAGGTTGGTTTAGTGGGTTTTTAGGCTTCTTGGTGGAGGGCACTGGGGCCTGTGTTTTTGTGGATGGAGCTGGATCATGTCTTTCTGGTGTGCAGGATCTCATCCTGTGGTGGTTTTGGGGTGTCTGTGAACTTATTATGATTTTAGACAGCCTCTCTGCTAATGGGTGGTGTTGTGTTCCTGTCTTGCTAGTTGTTTGGCATGGGGCGTCCAGCACTGGAGCTTGCTGGCTTTGGGTGGAGCTGGGTCTTAGCATTGAGACGGAGATATCTAGGGGAAGTCTCGCCAATTGATACTACATGGGGCTGAGAGGTCTCTGGTGGTCCAATATCCTGAACTCGGCTCTCCCACCTCAGAGGCTCATGCCTGACACAAGGCTGGAGCAGCAAGACCGTGTCAGCCACATGGCTCAGAAGAAAAGAGAGAAAAAGAGAAAGAAAATAATAATAACAAAAAAATAAAATAAAATAATTAAAATAAAAAAGTAATAATAAAAAAGGGAGAGATCAACCAAACCAATAAACAAATCCACCAGTGATAACAAGCACTAAAAACTATACTAAGATAAATATAAAAATCAGAAACCAGTCAGTCGCAGACCAGTCAGTCCCAAGTCTACAGTTGCTCCCAAAGTCCACCTCCTCAATTTTGGGTTGACTTGTTGTTTAATCAGGTATTTCACAGATGCATGGTACCTCAAGTTGACTGTTGGGATTCAATCCACTGCTCCTGAGGCTGCACGGGGAAAATTCCCTTTCTCTTCTTTGTTCACACAGCTCTCGAGGTTCAGCTTTGCCTTTGGCCCCACCTCTGCATGTAGGTTGCCCTCAGGCATCTGTTCCTGCTCAGACAGGATGAGGTTAAAGCAGCGGCTGTTTAGGGGGCTCTGGCTCACTCATGCTGGGGGGAGGGAGGGGTATGGTAGTGATAATTGGAATGCGGGGCAAGCCTGCAACAGCAGTGACCAACATGACTTTGCAACAGCCTGAGGCATGCTGTGTTCTCCCAGGGAAGTTGTCCCTGGATCACAGGACCCTGGCAGTGGCGGGCCACACAGGCTTGTGGGGGGGTGGGGGCCGCATGTGGATAGTGACCTCTGCTTGCACACAGGATTCTTGGTGGCTGCAGCAGTGGTGGTAGGGTTTCATGCCTGTCTCTGGTGTCCAAGCTGATAGCTGCAGCTCGTGCCCATCTCTGGAGTTAGTTTAGGTGGTGCTCTGCCTTCTGTGGGCAGTCAGGGAAGGAATCCCCTCTCCTCACGCACCCCAAAACAATGGTCTCTTGCCTGTTAGGCAGGTCCAGACTTTTTCCCAGACTCCCTCCCAGCTAGCTGTGGTGCACTAGCCTCCTTCAGGCTGTGTTCACGCAGCCAACCCCAGTCCTCTCCCTGGGTTCTGACCTCTGAAGGCTGAGCCTCAGCTCCCAGCCCCCACCCACCCTGGTGGGTGAGCAGACAAGCCTCTCAGGCTGGTGAGTGCCGGTCGGCACTGATACTCTGTGTGGGAATCTCTCCACTTTGCTCTCTGCACCCCTGTTGCTGCGCTCTCCTCCGTGTCTCTGAAGCTTCCCCCACCCCCCAACCCCCATCTCTGCCAGTGAAGGGCCTTCCTAGTATGTGGAAACTTTTCCTCCTTCACAGCTCCCTCCCAGAGGTGCAGGTCCCATCCCTATTCTTTTGTCTTTGTTTTTCCTTTTTTCTTTTGCCCTACCCAGGTACGTGAGGATTTTCTTGCCTTTTGGGAAGTCTGAGTTCTTCTGCCAGTGTGCAGTAGGTGTTCTGTAGGATTTGCTCCACGTGTAGATGTATTTTTGATGTATTTTTGGTGAGGAAGTTGACCTCCACGTCTTACTCCTCCACCATCTTGAAGGTCCCCTCATGTTGTGATTTATATTCTTTCTCTTTTTGTCTTGGTAATTCCTATTAGGTATATTTCAATTTCTTTTTTTATTATTATTATCATTAGACTTTATTTTTCAGAGCAGTATTAGGTTTTTTTTTTTAGAGCAGTTTTAGGATTAGAGAAAGCTGAGTGGAAAGTACAGAGTTTCTATAAACCCCCCACCTCCAGTTTTCCCTATTATTAACATCTTGCATTGATGTAGCATTTTTGTTGCAATTGATGAGCTAATATAGAGACATCATTATTAACTTAAGTCCATAGCTTACATTATGGTTCATTCTTTGTGTTTTATAGTCTATGGGTTTTGATAAATGTATAGTGACAGGTATCTACCATTATTGTATCATACACAATAGTTTTAATACCCTAAAATTCTCCTGTGCTCTACCTATTCATCCCTCCCTCTCTCATTCTAAACTGTTTGCAACCACTGATCTTTTTTACTGTCTCTATAGTTTTTGCCTTTTCCAGAACATCATACAGTATGTAACCTTTTCAGACTGGCTTCTTTTACTTAGCAATATGCATTTAAGTTTCTTCCATGTGTTTCATGGCTTAATAGCTCACTTTTTATTGCTTACTAATGTTCCATTTGATTGATGTACCAGTTTACCTATTCACCTATTGAAGGACATCTTGGTTGCTTCCAAGTTTTGATAATTATGAGTAAAGTTGCTATAAACATCCAGGTTTTTGTGTGAAAGTAAGTTTTCAACTCATTTGGGTAAATGCTAAGGAGCACAACTGCTGGATCATCTTATGAGTATGTTTAGTATTACAAGAATCTACCAAACTGTCTTCCAAAGTGGCTGTACCATTTGCATTCCCACCAGAAACGAATAACATATGATGTTGAGCATCTCTTCATATGCATATTTGTCAAATGTATATCTTCTTTTGTAAGATGTCTGCTCAGATCTTTTGCCCATTTTAAAGTGGGTTGTTTGTGTTCTCCCTGTTGAGTTTTAAGAGCTCTTTGGGTATTCTGGATACCAGTCCTTTATCAAATATATGTTTTGCAAAGATGCAAAGATTTTCTTCCAGTCTCTGGTTTGTCTTTTCATTCTCTTAACAGTGTCTTTGCAGACAAAACATTTTCCTATTTTAATGATGTCCAGCTTATCAACTCTTTCTTTCAGGGATCATGCTTTTGCTATTATCAGATAGGTCACTGCCAGACCTAAGGACACCTAGAGTTTCTCCTATGTTATCTTCTAGGAGTTTTATAATCTTGCATTTTGCATTTAAGTCTACTATCCATTTTGAGTTAATTCCTGTGGAAAAGGTAAGTTCTGTGTCTAGATTCATTTTTTTGCATGTGTACGTCCAGTTGTTCTAGCACCATTTGTTGAGACGACTACCCTTTCTCCATTGAACTGTCTTTGCCTCTTTGTCAGAGATCAGTTGATTCTATATGTCAGGGTCTATTTCTGTGTTTTCTGTTCTGTTCCATTGATATACTTGTCTATTCTTTCACCAGTACCACCCTATCTTGATTACTGTAGCTTTACAGTATGTCGTGAAGACAGGCATGGTCAGTTCTGACTTTGCTCTTCCCCTTCAAAATGTGCTGAGTATTCTGGTTCTTTTGCCTTTCCATATAAACTTTAGTATCAGGTTGTTGATATCCACAAAATGACTTGCTGGGATTTTGATTGGGATTAGAGTCCTATAGATATCAAATATTCAAGATGACTGATAGAAGAAAGAGAACTGTCAACCTGAAATTCTATATCTAAAAGAATTATCAAGTGAAAATGAAGATGAAATAACCTTTTAGGTGAATGAAAAACAGCAATTCATTGCCACCAGAACTACACTAAAGAAAATGCTAATGGAAATTCATCAAGCTGAAGGGAAATGATACCAAAAGGAAGACTGGATCTTTAGGAATGAATGAAGAACACTGTAAATTATAAATACTTGGGTAAATATAATAGAGTATTTTTTTAGCTTATTTAAAATATACAGGACTATTTAAAACAAAGTTATAATACTGTCCTGTGGGGTTTATAGCATATATAGATGATATATATAACAATATCATTCATTTACTGAACTTCAGTTGCAACAGGAAAAAAAAATAACTAAACTTGGTTGTTTAGATGAACAGTATAAAATCTTCAAAGTTTCTCTAAATAATGCTAACTCATGAATTTTCACCGACTTCAGAAAAAAAATTTTGTTAAAACAATTTCTACACTGACCATTAACCCAAATTGCAAATTTTACATAACCATGGGAGTTTTAAGATTCTCTAGTGTTTAGATGATAATTTTAAGGCCCAGCTAGTGTAGGCAGCTGATCCCAGTTCACAGCTGAAACTAGGATCTAGGTTCCCAGACTCCTCATCAAGTACTCTGTATCTCTTTGGTTTCTTTTAACCTTATTTGCCTTCATGTCATGGTCCATGTTATTTTTGATTCTCTCTTTTAAAGTTTTTTTTGGAAACCTGCTTTCTTAGAGTTTTCCATACACAGGAACTGTTTCTTCTACTCCTCACATAACCCTTCCAATGCCTACACCTAAGAGGGTTCTACAAACAGTGGCCTCAAAAATTCTTGCTGAGTAAATGAACCCTTGTAAGTGAATATAAGCCATGTGAAAGTTCAAAGGGACTTCAAGGAAGTGTACGAAACAGGAAGCGGCACTTGCACTGCTTAAAAAATAAACAGAAAAAGCGAACTCTGAAGTGACCCAGACACTGTCCCTTCCCAAGCCATCCCTGACCAGATTTGCTGAAACATAGGCAGCCTTTCATCCTTCCTGGAGTCAGCATGTGTTTCAGTTGAGCTTATTGTTTTCCTTTCAGCTTCCCTATAACTCAGCCTCTGTTTACATTTAATAAACTAAATGTGTTTCTCTAGGCTGAGATTTAAACCAGAATTTGATCCCTAGCGTTTTGCACAAGAAACGATGCAAATGGTGATACAGCTGCTTGTGCCAGCTTCAAGTAACAGCAGCATAATTCTCAACAAATCATCATTTAAGCAGAAAATGAAATTGTTTTATTTTTAGATGATCACTTAGACCTTGATTCTTTTTAACATCATAATAAGCCTCTATATTGTGGAAGACATGAGTCCTCCAGATAAATTTCCCTCTCTCAAAGGTTTCTTGATTGAGAGTAGAGAAACCAAAACGCAGAACAAAAAGCTTGGCCAATTTGCAATCCATCCAAGTAGCAATCATGTGGAATTGTATGATTTGTAGAGTACCTAGAAACTTTTTAGTACACTGTAGCTAGAAAAATTCAATAATGATTTATGTTAAAGAAAGTAACAAGTTGAAAAGTTTACTAGTAATTCAAAGGTGCTATTTGTGCCATAAATTACTTAGTTCCCTAGTATTCTTAATTTAAGGTAGTAATTATATAGTACTGGTAGAATTCTCAAGCTAAATAAAGATTCATAACATCTCTCTACCTATCCCTTCCTTTTCATTTCCTCTGTGTGCCTCTTTTTCCAATCTTCTCCCTTTTGTTCATGGTTGGTTGTAGTAGCTACCTCACCTGTTTCCTAAAGTCCCTCTGCCCACTTTAACCTGTGCTGCCAATTATTTTTCCAAACACATTTTTTTCACCAGTTACTTCCTTGCTTAAATTATCTTAGTAACTCTGGTTATCTACTTTATATATCCCAAATTCCTTAGCTTCACATTCCAAGTCCCATGACCTAACACCCAACTCCCCTATTTAGCAACTGCAGCCCCCCGCCCCCAACGCCTGTCCCTTCCATCTCGGCTGGACACATTTATTCTCTCATGTATTCCTCCTCTTCTCTCTGATCCCAACTCACCCCCATGGGAAGCAGACACCTTGTGCCCTCTTGTCAACCCATCCAAACACTACAGCCCACAGCATATCTCATACTCAGTATCACTTGATAATAGATTCGTAACTCTTGCTGAGTTTTCCTTTTCAGTGTTTAATTTATATTTGGTGACCTCAAAAGAAAGTTATTCTCTTAATCATATCCTCAATCTTCCCTAAAGATGATTGAGGATCAAGGGCCACACACTCCACCCTTTCTTCTTCCTGCCCATCCACAGAGTTATGAACTAAAGAGGTCCAGGTCTGGCTCCAAGCAAGGCCTAATCATTTCTCTGAGCTGTAGTTTCCTCATATATGAAATGGAGACAGCACCCACCTCAAAGGATTATTGTAAGTATCAAATAAGAAATCTATAAAAGGTATTTAAAGCATCTGCTGCAGCATAAGCACTTAGTAATAGCTATTATTATTTTTCATATTTAAATTATTACCACTCCTTCTTGTTTTTGTTTTTTATTCTATGCAACTTTTAAAGGCCTGGAGACAGTTTCCAAGAAGACGTGAGGGTGGCTGAGGCATGTGTAGCTGTGGACAAATGGGCCTAACTCACCTTCCTTTGCTCTCCACATTTCTCTGTCAATTTCTTTGAACCCTAAGAAGTGAGGTCATTTACACCATGACAGTAAAAGGATATGACACTCAGAGTTGGACTTTTATTGGAACTAGAAAAATCAGGCCCTTATCCTGCTTTAATCTGGGTCTATGGAACCAACTAATACTGTCAAAAAAGTCACTGGATGGGATACTTGCAATAATTAGATCCTAGTAGTTCATGCGTGGTGAGTACTGTTAGGACCTTGTTAACAAAGATATTAGCATGCTGATGGCCACCAGCAGATAAGGTCAAAAGAACTGAGACTAGGCTGTGTAGCACTGAGGATGCAGCACTGCTGCCTGCTTGGAAAGATCAGAGTCACCTTCTACTCCATACACTCTACTAAAAGCCGAACCACTATTATAGGAAATCAACTGCTAAGTCACTTCTATTTTGCCAAAATCTGTTAGTTTTAGACAGAGCTAACTTCAGAGAAAATAGTTCTTTCACAGAGACTCTCTAGGGACATTTTTTTCCTTTTACTTTGCTGGTGGTCTGGACCTGTTGCTTGAGGTAAAGAAACATGATTCCATAAAAGTCAATGCCTTCCTTTCTCCCTCCACTCCGTTTTCCTGCCTTTCAACATATGACTATCAACAGCTCATGGGTATTCTGTGCACAATTCGAAACTGTTTACCAAGAGCAACTTTCCGACCAACTGTTTGAATGTGGGTAGGACACTCTGTATTCTGAAAACTTTCAAAGGTTCTTCAGGGCCTAGAAAAAGGCCAAACTCCACTGGCTTGTATTCAGAACACTCCAAAATTTTATTCCAGCCTATCTCTTGAGTCTAATCTCCCAGAACCTCCTATAGTATACCTCATGTTTCAGCCTAATTAATTCATTCATCCAAGACATAGTTATTGAACACGTACTTTGAGCCAGACCCTGTACTAGGTACTGAGGATTCATTGATGACACAGTTTCTGAGCCAGTGGAAATTAGAATCTAGCAAGAGACAGATATTAAGAAAATTAATTACTCAAAAATTTAAATACAATTGTGGTAAGCACAACACAAATATATTGCGAAGTGTGCAATGACAGTGTATAACAACAGAGTGCTTTACCAAGCCACTGGACGTTAAACTTTGTGAAAATTATGTATAATCTGGACTGTAAGATTCAACAGATGTTAGTCAGGTGAAATTAGAATGGACAAAAGGAATATTCCAAGCTGAGGGATGGGTGTGGTTGAGCAGAGTATCAGCAGTTAAGTCTGAAGAATAAGTCAATCATGAGGGACTTGTGAAACAATTTGAATATTTGACCATTTTTCTTTCACATCATGAGATTTCCTGCTTTGGGTTTTTGTGCCCTGCGTTCCCTCCTCCCTATGTATCTAAATATGATTGATCCTAAAAAGCCAACTTCACGTGCTGTGCCCTCCATCCAGGGATCCCTGTTCACTGAAACTGGGCACACCAAGGTAGAAAGGGGCTCCTGTGGTCCTCAGTCCTCAGTGGCTTCTGTTTAAATGCCTTGACTACATCGTTCCTACACAGCTCAACTTCTGTGACTCAGAAATCTAGAAATTCATAGAAACCCAGCCTCCCTATGCACACAATGCAGGAGTTTTCTATAATGTTTATCAGATAAATATCTTTAGGGTGCTTCCACCAAACAGTTTGGGAGTCCACTTTTCTCTGAACCCTCTTTACCCTCCCAGATTTTTTATTAGTGTCAGCTAACTTGCTCCCCTCTGTTTTCACGATCCTCAAACGTCCTTGGCATGATCTCAGTAAATCCAGGCTTTGAGAAAGCAAAGCTGGGAAGACACAATGTTTTACAATCACCTTTTGCTTTTGGCCTCCTAATTCAGGCACTGGAAGGTCTGAGGAATAAGTAAAAGGAAAACATAAATATCCTGCTGTATTTTCACTTATCAATTAGATGGGAACCCTATCTATGGTGTGAGTAGGATTTTCACAGCAGTAGTTCCAACACACAGAAAAATGCTGGTATCTTCCCCAGGTTTCCCAGGGAACCAGTTGATGAGTCTGTGAAATGGACAATTTTCTTGCCTCTCCTTGGGTATCTCTTGCTTTCCCAACACTGACCACAGAATATCCCCCAGTCCGGATAAGGCTTAATGGTCTTACTTTACCATGGGATTAGACAAAAGCAACACTATGAAGATTCAGTTCTGGCAAATCATGAGGGTTGCCCTTCTACCCAGACTCTAGCCACATCTTACCTTTCTCTGTGGTATCACTTGGAAGGATGCCCATATTATCATTCAAACTCACTTTGGACAGTGAAAGGGCTATATATAATTATGCTGGGCAACAGGCATAGACAGACTGTTCTAAGTAAACTACGACTTAGGTCATCGTATCAGTCATTCCCCAGGCTCTAGGCCCCAGATTTCAGGCACCTACATTACAGGACAGAGCAGGAGGGTATCTGCTATGTAAGCACTCAGGCCTTCCTCTACCCAGGGATCCATGGGCAGCCTGATAAGTGTTCCATCCTCTTTCTTCCCCTCTCTTCTCTTCTAGTTTGTGATGTTTGATTACAGTCATGGTCCTTCTCTGGTCTCTCAAACCCAAAACATGCCTTAACTCCCATGTTACTAGCAATAGATTCTCAGAAGGCT
Organism: Globicephala melas; assembly: GCF_963455315.2. Taxonomy (NCBI): domain Eukaryota; kingdom Metazoa; phylum Chordata; class Mammalia; order Artiodactyla; family Delphinidae; genus Globicephala; species Globicephala melas. The sequence continues at coordinate 117,359,859 of NC_083315.2, forward strand.
ATCTTAGAAACATTCACCCTTCAAGACTACATAGCCATCTTCTAAGTTTCTTTCTGAAGTATTATCTCCAATTTTAAGACCCATACTCTCAGTCTTAAGGCACCATATTAGTAGCTGATATAAAGGCAAATAACTTTGATGATATTCCCTGCTCCTTTCTCCTGGCCATCTGGCTCTCTGAAGACTATGACTAGGATTCTGACCTGATTTCCCCAAAATACACTATAAAGTGGCTGTTAAAACATTTAATATTTCAGTAAGTTTTTTCTTTGGGGGGTGGGGTACATGGGCCTCTCACTGTTGTGGCCTCTCCCATTGCAGAGCACAGGCTCCAGACGCCCGGCCCAGCGGCCATGGCTCACGGGCCCAGCCGCTCCGCAGCATGTGGGATCTTCCCAGACCGGGGCACGAACCCATGTCCCCTGCATCGGCAGGTGGACTCTCAACCACTGAGCCACCAGGGAAGTCCCACATGGTAACGTTTTAATAAATAATCTGTCACAGCTATAAATAATCAATTCTTCCTTTTCATAACCATAGCACACTGTCCCTTATTACTTTTGGCTTTCTGCATATGAATATGTTTGTATATATATACATGTGTATCTTTATTTGTCAGTTAATAAGATTTGTAAAGGAAGTAATACAACTTATTCTTCTTTCTTTAATGCCTCATAATAACCAGCATGAAGTAGGCTCTGAATAACCATTTGAAAAATGAATGAATGAATGTTTATAAAGCAATGATAATGCTATTTCAAATTTTAAATGGAAATTATGATTTCCAAATAGGAAAAAGTAAGATTAAAAATGCTGATACAGGGCTTCCCTGGCGGCGCAGTGGTTGAGAGTCCGCCTGCCGATGCAGGGGACACGGGTTCGTGCCCCGGTCCGGGAAGATCCCACATGCCGCGGAGCGGCTGGGCCCGTGAGCCATGGCCGCTGAGCCTGTGCGTCCGGAGCCTGTGCTCCACAACGGGAGAGGCCACAACAGTGAGAGGTCCGTGTACAGAAAAAAAAAAAAAAAAAATGCTGATACAAGCAATTTATTTTATTCCCGAAGTCATTCAACTGCTATCAAACATCATTCTAACTATACATGCTGGAAAGGCTAGATGTGGTTTAAAGTATTAGATTTCTGACGAAACTAAGGAATAGGCCAGGAATCATCATTATTTAGTATTAGTAACTCACTCCTTGGGAAGATATTCTTGTCTCAAGACTACTAAAGAAATGAATTGACATTCTTATCTCCCAAACCTAAGTAGCTTGAATTGTTGTCAGCTCAGTATGAACTGACATACTCAGTATGAACCCTCAGCTAAGTCTGAACACTCAAGGTCTAGGTCTACAGACCTAGACAAAGGTTATACTACAAGTTTGTTCCCAAGGACAAACATTGGGTTTTAGCCATCAAAAGATAATCAGATGATAGCAATATGTGGGTATATTATAGATGCATTGCACAAATCTTCACAGTTGCAAACTGCACTGCTTATGGATTTTCTTAATAATTTTTATATGCTCAATCCACCCTACTGAGGCTAGCAAATACCTTGCTTTAGAGGACTGAAATTAGTTCACATTCAAATCAAGTGATGAGTAACATAAGGAAATACTTCACAGAAACATAAAATTCCTTAAGGCTTTAGAGCTCAAATTTTCTTCCTTATTTTATGCTCTTAAAACATTAATTATTACAGGGCACTCATATAGAAACACACAGGGGAACAAGACCAACTGTGTTTGTCTTAGAAATACATTTGCTTCTGTTAAAGGACCATGTTCATTTTCTATTTAAACCCAATTTATCTTGTCACATTGCTAGATTAAGGCATTTCCTAAATATTTTAGTGTCAAATAAAACCATCACCCTCATTAGCTTAAGGAAATTGGAAAGATCAAATTGATGAGAGGTGTCAAGAGTTCTAAGTTTTTAATTTTGATTGTGGCAAATAGCCCAGCCCCATGCTATTCATTAATAGCATAAGCTAACTTGGAATGTACCTGTCCATACACACACACACACACACACACACACGGTGTGTGTGTGTGTGTGTGTGTGTGTGTGAGAGAGAGAGAGAGAGAGAGAGAGATTGTGGTGTTGTTTTGGATTTTCCCTCAGGCACTCTAGTATTCAAGCCTTTTGAATTCTTCTCAGCATTTTTTGCTTGAGAAGAAATCATTTTGGGAAAGCATTAAAAACATAGCAAATGTCATTGTAACATAAACAACATTCTTAATACTATAGCAATGTCCTTTGGCCCTGGACACCTGCTCTCCAATAAATACACCAAGATTACATTCTCCTTTGAACCCACTAAAATCCGATTTTACATCATTGATTTGGTCAAGGACTAAACATGCAAATCCTGGAGGTATTCACCTTCCCACTCCAATACCAATACCAATAACAACAACAACAACAAAATTCCCTTGACTCAAGCAGGACCTATTAATAGACAGTAATAGTGATTATTGCTGACCACAAAATATCACTCTTAATAACATTCCAGTAACCAAAATATGTTACTGGGGCTCTGGAAGAAGCTAAATTCTAATGAGTAATTCATGCAAGGAGATAAGATTGAATAACGACAAAAAGGGATTTCTAAAAAAAATACATGGGCCTTATATTTTATAGAAAGACCAGGACAAAAGCATAAGGACCTCAGTATCAGTGCTTTATTTTACTACTACAAAGATGATTTTTTTTTTTTGCAGGGCCTCTCACTGCTGTGGCCTCTCCCGTTGTGGAGCACAGGTTCCGGACACGCAGGCTCAGCAGCCATGGCTCACGGGCCCAGCCGCTCCGCGGCATGTGGGATCTTCCCGGACCGGGGCACGAACCCGTGTCCCCTGCATTGGCAGGCGGACTCTCAACCACTGCGCCAAAAGGGAAGCCCCAAAGATGATATTTTGAGGGCAGAGTTAACCTTTAGCTGCACATTCTCCAGCTCTGATTTCACCCTGTAATGTCAAAGAATGTTCTCAAAGAAGAAAGCCAAAGGAATAAAAATTCTTGTTAAGTGTTCAACAATTTTCACTGACACTAACTCCTTCATTTGTATAAATTGTTAGGTAGCCAAAACAATCAATCAACAAATATTTATTATGCATCTGCTTTATTCAGGGTCCTGTGCTAGCTACAGAGGGTACAAAGATGTATAAATCACAATCTCACCCTCTAAGAGCTTATACTCTAACTCCAGAATTGCAAATTTACGGCACATGTGCCATTATTCTCTCCTCACAGATTTTGACTGACACAAAGTTCAACTCTTTGTTAAAGAGGCATCAACCATATATTATGACTGCCTTACTCCAACTTGGTGCATGAAGAATTGAATAGCTCTGCACCAAAGGTTTAACCCCTTTGTAGCTCCATGCATGTGCAGCCTATGAACACCTTAAGATGGAATAGAGAGTTGGTTCATCATATGTGCCAACTATAGTAGGTGGGTATCAGAAGCCTATGAAGCGGACTTCCCTGGTGGCGTGGTGGTTAAGACTCGGGGCTCCCAATGCAGGGGGCCCGGGTTCAATCCCTTGTCAGGGAACTAGATCCCACATGCATGCCACAACTAAGAGTTCACATGCCACAACTAAGGAGCCCGCCTGCTGCAACTAAGAGGTTACACCTTACCCCGTGGGTCAGGATGGCTACCTGATGTAAGGGTGTAAAAAAGACCCCCTTGCCTTTGGGAAGGACAACTTCTGCAGCAACATTCACACTCCAGAGCTCCCCGTGGGAAGAGGCCAAGGCTAGATTTCTCTTGCAACATATGTTTGCTTGACTTCTGCTCTATTATGCTTCCTTCATTCCCTTACAGGTTTCTCTAGAGAACACTCCCTCTATAAATAACTTCCACAAAAATCTCATGCTTCTAGAAACCTTACCCAAGACCATTGGTACCAGGAGTAGATCTACCAGGGATGAAGAATATAAAGTTGGTTGAGGGAGAATTTCTTTTTACCAGTGCAACTCTCTTCCTGTTTCTCAGTTTAATACCATGGGAAGGGATTCTTGAGTTGGCTTATATACACTTGTGGAATGGCTCTTAAAATCTTGAAAAAGGTGATGGCCCACTTTAAACGTATGCCAGAATTTCTGCGACAGGCTGTGGAGGAAGAAATTAACAGGTTCAGAGTAGTGGATAGAATAGAACTATCATATATGGTCATAAAATCCACCAGCTGACTACATTTCTGGAAACAGCCAGGGAACATTCCCCTTGCCAAGGCAATAAGGAACGCTCAGGTGAGGGGTCACCAGCATCACTGAAAAGTCAAAGTTCAAGTGTGGTGGTTCTCTGGAGACCAGTACTAATCGTCAGAGAAACTGTTGCAGAACTGTGCGCCTCAGCAACAGTAGGGAATCCAAAGTAGGAAAAGCCAAAAGGTAGCATTTAACCATCATTGACAAGGAAGAAGTAATTATTCAAAATGGGGAACAAGTTGGAATGGTAGCCAAGAAAGCCTGACTCAAAGGGACCTATGGATATCGCTCACACTCACTTCTTATGTATCCCTAAAGGCAAGATAGTCAAATATCCAACAAGCGTATTGCATAATATAATCAACAGAGATTAAGAAAGGATGAGGAAAAGGCTGAGATCAGGCCTCCTAGAAAAGTCACGATTCCTTTCCCCATTTCCAGACCTAAGCCAGCTCTTTGACCCAGAACAAATCTACTGACAGAAAGCTGGTTCCCCTTGAGGAAGGTCCTGCAACATCATAGCCAATATACAAAGCAGTGATTCCCCCAGACTTTCTGCCAAACAGACCTATGACCATTTACTTGGTTGGCTGTACACTGGAAAAGGGGACATTCAGCTCTTTCACATATCTGAATAACCCCATATCAACTAAAGAAATTAAATTCATTCATTCACCAGTTGTTTCACTGGCAAATTCTATCAAACAATTAAGGAAGAAATGATATCAATATTGCACAAACTTCTAGAAAATTGAGGAGGAGAGAATACTCCCCATATTCCCACATCCATAAATACCAAACCCAGGCACTAATATGTGAGGGCTCAAAGCTCCATTACGGCCTCCCTATTAGAGTAGGGGTATATGGAAATTGAGCAATAAATGGATTTCTGGACTAACGTCATCTACGGTGAGTCCACTGAGTCCACAGACACATCCAGTGGTATTTTCCCAGTTTCCAAATGGATAATTGGACTAGCCATCTCAGACACTGACATGACCCTAATGCAGGCTCTTTTGAGCCTAATGAATAAAACCACTATACTAGTGAAGGCGAAGCAGAAACCCCTGAAATTGCCACTCCCTGTTCGCAACTAAGATAGTAAATAAAAAATATACTGCACCCTCAGTAGAATAGCAGACATTAGCATCACCCTCAAAGACTTAAGGGATGCAGGGGTGATGGTCCCATTTTGTTCCCATTTAATTCACTAGTCTGTCCCCTGCAAATACCAGTTTGGATCATAGTGTGTGACAATTAAGTAGAAGCCTCAACTGCAGATAATGCACCAGATGTGATATCAGTTGGTATGCCCCAACTGAGCTCACAGATGTTCTTTTTCATTCCCATCAGGCAGGAGAATCAGAAACAGTTCTTATGAACACCGGATGAACAACACTCTGCATTCACGGTTTCACTCCAGGGTTCTGTTTACTCTCCTGCTTTTGGTCACAATATTCTCTTCCTCATCATGAGCAAGAAAGGACTAAAGGGGAGAGGAACTATAGGTTGTCTTATCTTTTTCTTTCCTTCTATGTCATTATTTTCTGTGTAAGTGGTTGGCTAATACAAGAAAGTAACATGAGTGAAAAAGGATATGATAGGGTTTCTTGGTTGTTCATGTTTCTTAGAAAAATATTACCTTCTGGGCTTGCCTGGTGGCGCAGTGGTTGAGAGTCCGCCTGCCGATGCAGGGGACACGGGTTCGTGCCCTGGTCCGGGAAGATCCCACATGCCGCGGAGCGGCTGGGCCCGTGAGCCATGGCCTGAGCCTGCGCGTCCGGAGCCTGTGCTCCACAACGGGAGAGGCCACGACTGTGAGAGGCCCACGTACCGCAAAAAAAAAAAAAAATTACCTTCTTTCTTCATTGGAAGCAAGTTCTGGCACAAACATAAAGCATGGCCGCTTGGAGCTGTCACCTCCCCCTACTTACTCAATTACAGATGTATCATGCTTACCTTGTACTCACTTCGAGTCTCCCTGAACTTGTATGCATCCTGGGTCCTCCAGAATGCTGTACTCATGGAACATCACAAACTCTGGGCAAATGGAGTGATGAGAAAGAGTGGACACACCTATTGCATGTATTTCTTCTGCTCTGCTCATACATATATTCATTGCATTGTCCCATCAAACTTCACTTACAAAACATAAGTTCAAAGATAAAATTCCAAGATGGTGACAGCAGAGCATTAAACCAAGCACAATACTTTTCTGAGCTTTGGAGTCTCACGCAACTGTACAGGTCACACTCCACTGAAGCCAGTCCTGCCAACATGATGCTTTGTAGAAATTTTAGTGAAGAAATGCACAAATGAATCTCACTAAAAAAGAAAAAAATGAAAGAAATTCAAATTAATATAATGAGTTTTTTTAATCTATCAAGTTATCAAACTCATTTTTTTCAGAGATAATACCAGTAGGGGTGAAGGTACAGTGAAGTGGGAATTATTAAACCACACTGGTAGATTGTTTCTACATTTCTGCTGTAAAGACTCTAAGCAGGGTTTGCATTCTTTAACATAGCAATTCTACTTATGGAAATCTAATCTAAGGAAGTATTTCAAAATTGCAAACAGATTCATATTTGATCATGTTCATTGCAGCATTATTTTTAAGAAGGAAGAACTGAAAACAACCTTAATGCCCAAGAGTGGCAGAGTAACTAGAAAAAGTTTAATATTTCTATGTGATAAAATATTAGGCCATCATACAAAGCATGTGTATGAAAAATATTTCTTATCATGAAAATGCCTCATAATATTAGTTAATGAAAGGGTAGAAAATTATGTACACATTATAATTGTTTTAATAATTACATATTTAATAAATACATAATAAATATATACATATTAAAGACCAGAAGGATTTCAGGAAAACACAAACAGTGCTGACCCTGGTAGTGGTATTACAGGTGATTTAGCTTTTTTATATGCTTCCTACTTCTCCTTCCTTCTACCATCCTTGACTTCTTTTGAAATTAAAAATATATATATTAAACAGCTATCAGAGGAAAGGCTTCAAACTAATTCTAAGCCTTTTTGGACTTTATTAATATTGTAGAATGCATTCACTTGTATCTGGTACATTTTTAATAATTTGTATTTCTCTTTATCCCTTCAATTGCTTTCTGAAATCAACTGCTTTCAGCTCATGCTATTAAGCCTAAGAGAGGGAGATAAAACAGTGCAAAGGTAATAACAGTTATATCGACAAAAGAAGAGAAGAGCCAGGCATTCAAACAGCTTGTGTATTTGCTATTTTTACTCATGTACAGAACTGAAATTTCAATTGATCCTTGAGCCCAACACTTCTTACCTCATCTCTCTATGAGATGAACTCTGATAAAACTGATATAATTAGGTACTTGAAACACTGTAGAAACGGCCTCAAGGATGCTATTGCTGCTCTTGTATACAATTATTGCCTCCGTAATTATCATTATGTTTTCATATAATTTTAAATAGTATTTATTCTTTTACATTTCCTATTTGTGCTTATGTTTCACGGTTAGGAAAAGAAATACAGATATATCACTATCATAAATTGATCAATACTTGAATATTCATGACAAAGATATACACATACACACACACACACATACATACATACACACTTCTACTGATATTAATAGAAGTCCAAATGGTCATTTCTAACCATATATTTAATTAATAGGAAAAGCAATGAATCTAATCTCTTAATTTATTCAAGCCATTGTAAGCAACTGCCTACGGAAAAACAGTTTGTGTATTATTTTGTAAAGAACTTTAAGTTGTGTTTGAACTTTTTAATGAACAGAGAATGCATCATCTCCTCTTTCCTAAATAGATAAACATTTCAAAGGACAACACTCAAATTGGAAATACTTAGGTCTAGATGACCTGCCTGCCCTTTGCTGGACTGATTGAATTAAAAGAAAGTTTATATCCTCAGGACAGAGCATCTCCCTGCATTGCCCCTCCACACATCAAGATTAGGAAGTTTGCATCAACCTAAGATTCTCAAGGTTGGAGGTAAACTTGCAGGTCATTGAGTCTATCGGTTCTCAAATGAGTCTTCTTATGTTGTGGTTCTAGTGATTCTCTGTGAAATAAGTAAAAACAGAGACAAAATAATGTGTGTTTCATAAAGCTAATTGTATTCAATTCAAAGTCATGTCCTTTAATGTCAGACAATATCCTTTTAACTTTTTTGGTATTAAAATATATTTTTTTATGAAAATTAAGTGGCTGTCTTCTTTGATTTTTAATATTCTTACTGAGAAAATAGATGACTGGGGGTTAGTTTTATTAGAAAATTCTCTGTTCCATGAAAACCTAAAGTCCTAGATCAGGTAAACAAAAATCTTGTTTCTACCCAAGACTGAGGCAGCTGGTGAGCAACGACCTGTGGGCTGTGGTGGGCAGGGAGCTTTGGAGGCAAACGGAATAGGATTTGAAGTTTGTGTAACTTTAGAGAAATGACTTAACCTAGTTAAGCAATTCATTTCTTTGCCTATACCAGTTGAACTACAGTTACCTTTTCCTCAAGTTGTGAAAATTACAAAATGAGTGGTTGGCTGGCTCTTTAATAGCTCAATGCAAATGTCACCTTTTCAAAAAGGTCTTGCTTGTTCCACCCTATCTAATGGGCACCCTCTCCTCACCCACCCACCCAGCCATTCTCAGTCCCACATCAGGGTACTTATCATTCTCTGGAATAATTTTATTTTCCAAACCAGGATATGACTCATGAGAGAAGGGACCTTGTCTGTCCTCTTCCCATTGCATCCCCAGCAATTAAAATATATGGCCAAAACATGGTAGTACCTTTCTACCAATGAATATTCATTGAATAACGAATGAATATTAAGTGTTCAACACAGAGAAGACTCAATAAATGTTAGTTCCCTTCCTTCTGACTGAGAAAAAAAATCCATCTCCCTAAAATATCATCTTGGTCTTCATCCTCTGAGGCCATCAGCACCCAACCCCAATACATAAGGTATCTCTCTTTCCAAACATATATTCCCGAATAGGGAGTAATTCTTTAGGTAACTTATTTGATGAGGTCATCTTTATTTCAGAGCTGGCTACAATTAAGAATGATTATGGGATGGCAACTTCAAATTGGGCTTTGGATGCATATTTAGTTTGTTGAATAAAGAGAATGCCTAATCTTTGAGATTTATACAGATTGCCAGGAAAATGTCATTTAAAGCCTTCCATTTTAAGACTATGTATAGTATCTGATAATTGCTTATATTAATTTGCATTTCAAATCAGTATTGAAAAGATTCACCAGGCAGTTGTCTTCAGCTAAATTTTCCTATTCTGCTAAAAGCTAACATTAATGAGGAAAACATTTAACTTAACATAAATATGCTAAGTACTAATATTAAAAAGGAAAAGGAAGGAGGGAGGGAGGGAAGGAAGGAAATAAAGAAAGAAAGGGTGAGAGAAATGTATTCCCACACAGCAAAAAGCAAAATCATAAATAAGAAAATTAAAGTCTTCAGAGTGTCTCTAAATCTCAGAAATCAAGCCTCAGGGAAATCCTATATACCTGAGACACCAGAAATGACCCTTCCTGAGTAGGCCAAGGCTCCAGCCCAACGGAGAAGTGTGGATTCTTCTTGGATTTATTTTTCTTTTTTTGGCAATAATGCAAATATACATGTCTGGGAGAAGATAACAGGAAGCTGAGTGGGACAACCCCACTTGATCTCAGCTGTCATCCATCACTCACCCTAAGTACAAAATTAGTGCCTATATTTAAAGGATTGGCAACCATTAAAACACACATGCCAAAGCTCCAACTAGTTTCCCCTGGCAAAAAGAGTGTCCTGTGCAGCTGTGGAAGTGCTGGGGAAATGGGCTGAGTAGCATTGGTGAAAACACAAGCCAAGACATGGTGTGCAATTCCTGTTTAGCACAGTGCTAGGTACTGTAAAGGATACCTAGACTTCCAGTTTGGGATTCAACATGTTAAAAGCTTGGAAATCATCACTTCCATCCTTAGGAAAAGAAAATGTTAAACAAACTGATAATCAGTGACTTTTCTTGGAAACATCAGAGAACTGAGGTTTCAGGGCAAGCCACCATGCCAGATTCTGGAGAGCCACAGCTGAGATCTGAAGCAGAAGCATTGGGGCCATAAACTGGTAGAAACATTTAAGTGGTAATCTTGATGAATTGCTGGAGACTGAAAATGGACTAGCTTGAGAGTGAGAGAATCCTGGGACTGCAGGGTCTTAGGGGACCCTTATACGTTCATGAATTTCACCTCCAGGAACCTAACCAGTTTCTTCCCACCAGTGAAGAGCCAAAAAAGACCACCTTGTGGCTATAGCGAGGGATAGGCAATCATAATCATTGTGAAATACATCAGAATGCTCTCCATAACAAAGATCTACTTTCCAGAGCTTTATCCCATCTGGAAAAAGGGCATTTCTCCCCTTCTAGCCTTCATCTCATTCGAAGGTTGGGAGAGGGAAACTAAGAAACACACACGAGGTTCATAACCCAGAGACACAGGGCCACTGAAAGACTGAAATTTAATAATAAGATTATAAAATGCTATCCCTCCTGCATTACTTACCACCACACCAACAGGGTTTTAGTACAATAATAGTGAATTCAGGTCTGTTTAAGAAGAAATTTTTAGTGAAACCCAAGAACAACAGGGGAGACAAAAACAAAGATACGAGAGGAATTGAAGCCTGTGGTATCTATAGCTATGACATTAAACACAGTCCAACTGCTAGCCAAATTAACATAAAAATTTATACTAAAGTCTATGTACCTCATTTCCCATTACTCAAAACATCATGTCCAGCTTTCAACAACAAAAATACAAGGTAAGAAAGAACACAGTGTGAAGAGACAAAGCAAGCATCAGAATCAGACTCCAGTATGACACAGATGTTGGTTTTATCAGGCCTGGTCTGGAATTTTAAATAACTATGATTAATATGCTAAGTGCACTAATGGAAAAAGCAGACAACACGCAAGAACAAATGGGTAATATAAACAGAGAGATGGAAACTAAGAAAGAATCAAAAGGAACTGCTAGAAACCAAAAACATTGAAACATCAACTCATACCAGTCAGAATGGCCATCATCAAAAAATCTACAAACAATAAATGCTGGAAAGTGTGTGGAGAAAAGGGAACCCTCTTGCACTGTTGGTGGGAATGTAAATTGATACAGCCATTACGGGGAACAGTATGGAGGTTCCTTAAAAAACTACAAATAGAACTACCATATGACCCAGCAATCCCACTACTGGGCATATACCCTGAGAAAACCATAATTCAAAAAGAATCATGTACCACAATGTTCATTACAGCTCTATTTACAACAGCCAGAACATGGAAGCAACCTAAGTGTCCATCGACAGATGAATGGATAAAGATGTGACACATATATAGAATGGAATATTACTCAGCCATAAAAGAAATGAAATTGAGTTATTTGTAGTGAGGTGGATGGACCTAGAGTCTGTCACACAGAGTGAAGTAAGTCAGAAAGAGAAACACAAATACCGTATGCTAACACATATATATGGAATCTAAAGAAAAAAAAAGGTTCTGAAGAACCTAGGGGCAGGACAGGAATAAAAACGCAGATGTACAGAATGGACTTGAGGACACAGGGAGGGGGATGGGTAAGCTGGGATGAAGTGAGAGAGTGGCATGGACATATATACACTACCAAATGTAAAGTAGATAGATAGTGGGAGGCAGCCACATAGCACAGGGAGATCAGCTTGGTGCTTTGTGACCACCTAGAGGGGTGGGATAGGGAGGGTAGGAGGGAGATGCAAGAGGGAGGAGATATGGGGATGTATGTACATGTATAGCTGATTCACTTTGTTATAAAGCAGAAACTAACAGACTATTGTGAAGCAATTATACTCCAATAAAGATGTTAAAAAAAACAAAACAAAACACTGTAACAGAAATGAAGCATGCTCTTGATGGGTTTATGAGTAGACTGGACACAGCTGAAAAAAGAATCAGTGAGCTTGAAGATAGGTCAATAGAAACTTACAAAACTGAAATATAAAGAGAAAAGAGGATAAAAAAGAAAAAAGAATGTAATATCCAAGAACTGTAGGATAATTTCAAAAGGTATAACATATAATAATTGAAATATCAGAAGGAAAAGAAAAACAGCAGGATAAATACCTGAAGTAATATTGGCTAAGAATTCCAGAATTAATGATAACAAACCACAAATCCAGGAAGCTCAGAGAATACCAAGCAGGATGAATACCACATATATACATATGCATACACCCCCCCCCCCAGGCATACCATATTCAAATCACAGAAAATCAAAGACACAGAGATAATCTTGAACAAAGCTAGAGGGCAATGTGGAGGTCACGAAGGGCCTTGACTAGGGTAGTCTCTGCAATGTGATAAAGACAAAAGTCTGAATGGAGTCAGGTATGGAAGAAAGTGAGGTGAGAATGTGGAGACACTGACTCAAGAAGTTTTGCTATGAAAGGGAGTAGAAAGATGAGCAGTCTCTAAGGGGCATCTGGCATAGAAAGAAAAATCCATTCAACTTTAGAAAGCATCATATATTTGGCTTGAGCCAAACCAGGTGAGAAGGACTGTGTGAGCAAAGACAGAAGACCTGCATTTTTCACAGAACTAGAAAAACATAATCTTAATATTTGTATGGAGACACAAAAGACCCAAATAGCCAAAGCAATCTTGAGAAAAAGAAAAGCGGAGCTGGAGGAATCAGGCTCCCTGAATACAGACTATACTACAAAGCTACCGTAATGAAGACAATATGGTACTGGCACAAAAACAGAAATATAGATCAATGGAACAGGACAGAAAGCCCAGAGATAAACTCACGCACCAATGGTCAACTAATCTATGACAAAGGAGGCAAGGAGGCAAGGAGGCAAGTGACTTCACACTATACTACAAAGCTACAGTAATCAAGACAATATGGTACTGGCACAAAAACAGAAATATAGATCAATGGAATAGGATAGAAAGCCCAGAGATTAACCTTTGCACATATGGTCACCTTACTTTTGATAAAGGAGACAAGAATATACAATGGAGAAAAGACAGCCTCTTCAATAAGTGGTGCTGGGAAAACTGGACAGCTACATGTAAAAGAATGAAATTAGAACACTGCCTAACACCATACACAAAAATTAACTCAAAATGGATTAAAGACCTAAATGTAAGGCTGGACACTATCAAACTCTTAGAGGAAAACACAGGAAGAACACTCTTTGACATAAGTCACAGCAAGATCCTTTCTGACCCACCTCCTAGAGTAATGGAAATAAAAACAAATATAAACAAATGGGACCTAATGAAACTTAAAAGCTTTTGCACAGCAAAGGAAACCATAAACAAGATGAAAAGACAACCCTCAGAATAGGAGAAAATATTTGCAAATGAATCAAAGGACAAAGGCTTAGTCTCCAAAATATACAAACAGCTCATGCAGCTCAATATCAAAAACACAAACAACCCAATCAAAAAATAGGCAGAAGACCTAAATGGACATTTCTCCAAAGAAGACATACAGATGGCCAACAAACACATGAAAAGCTCCTCAACATCACTAATTATTAGAATGGTCATCATCAGAAAATCTACAAACAATAAATGCTGGAGAGAGTGTGGAGAAAAGGGAACCCTCTTGCACTGTTGATGGGAATAGAAATTGATACAGCCACTATGGAGAACAGTATGGAGGTTCCTTAAAAAAACAAAATAGAACTACCATATGACCCGGCAATCCCACTACTGGGCATACACCCTGAGAAAACCATAATTCAAAAAAGACACATGTACCGCAGTGTTCACTGTAGCACTGTTTACAATAGCCAGGACAGGGAAGCAACCTAAATGTCCATCGACAGAGGAATGGATAAAGAAGATGTGGCACATATATACAATGGAATATTAAAGGAACCATAAAGAGGAATGAAATTGGGTCATTTGTAGAGATGTGGATGGACCTAGAGACTGTCATACAGAGTGAAGTAAGTCAGAAAGAGAAAAACAAATATCGTATATTAACACATATATGTGGAATCTAGAAAAATGGCACAGATGAACCGGTTTGCAAGGCAGAAACAGAGACACAGATGTGGAGAAGAAACATGGACACCAAGGGGGGGAAGGGAGGACAGGATGAATTGTGATATTGGGATTGACATATATACACTAATATGTATAAAACAGATAACTAATGAGAACTTGCTGTATAGCACAAGGAACTCCACTTTGCTGTACAGTAGAAACTAACACAACATTGTAAAACAACTGTACACCAATAAAAAATAAAATTAAATTAAAAAAAAAAGAAAGGCAGGAGACCTATTTGAATACAGCCAGCCAGTCTCTGTCTCCTTCCCCCATTGGTTTTGGTCCAAAGCTTCCTTTTTCTGAGGTAGTGATGCTGTCTTACCTTCAGGGAAAGAAGACATGGGCCATCATATTTGTTTCTTGTTTACATTATGATGATAAGCCCTCTGCGTCTAAACACTAGGACATTTAAGCAAGTGTAATGTAAACTTTGTACTCACAACCGAAGTTTCATTACTAACACCAATAAATGGCTCACATTTGGGGAAACTGAGGGAAATGTGGCATTCTGTTAGCATTAGCTTTGGAATCTAGAGGAAGACCCATTTTCTCCTCAGTAGAAGTTTCCCCCCAACTTTCCCTAGCCAAAGAATCATCACAGAGAAAATGAACAAATAGGATGGATAGATAATAGATTCAGTAAGTAGATGGAAAGATAGATAGATAATTTGTTTAAGGAATTGGCTCATGTGATCGTGGAGACTGACAAGTCCAAAATCTGCAGGGTGGGCCAGCAGGCTGGAGACACAGGAAAGAGTCGACATTGCACTTCAAGTCTGAAGGCCATCTGCTGGGAGAATTCCCTCTTCCTTCAGGGATTTCAGTTCTTTTTCTACTAAGATCTTCAACTGATTAGATGAGGTCTGCTCACATTATGGAGGGCAGTCTGCTTTACTCAATGTCTACCAATTTAAATGTTAATGTCATCTACAGAATATTTTCACCAAAACATCTAGACTAATGTTCGGTCGAATATTTGGTTACCATGGCCTAACAAAGTTGACACATAAAATTAAGCATCACAAGTCCACCGCTTGTCAACTTGGCACCCATACAGATCTCCTCAAATCATACTGAATCTCCAAATAAAAACAATAACAAGGTCATACTTCCACCTGACATGATACAACTATCTTGCCTACACCAGAAATACACTAACCCTTTCCCCAGAAGAGGATGCAAACTCCTTAGGTGATTTGCTCATTTTGCCAACAGACCTCAGGTCTCAGAATAGTGCCCAGGGAGGAGCCTCACTAAAAAGAACAGTAATGAACACATGGGCTCCCAAAGAATGTCAATTTTATGGCTATTTTAAGAGGTCCTTTAATTACTTGTTTTCTGGGGCAGTAGGTCTGCCACATAAAACCATTTTCTTTTAGCTGGTGAATTATCAATTTTAGCTGGGCTTATTTCTGTACAAATACTATGTAAAAGAAAAAAACTCATGAATTAGAATTCCTCTTGCATTTTCTTTCCCTTCTCCATGTGATATTTTAGCCCTTTGGGGGAGGGACAGAAATCTGCACTACAAAAAGGATACTTGGTACAAACACCATGAACAGTAAGTATTGATAACTGATTGCAGGCTTGGGAAAAAGCTAAATACTAACTTGATACCAATGAATTTTCCACCTTAAAGACTGTGGTTTCACTAGTAAAAAATTCGAGAACCCAGTTTATTGGAAGAAACTTGCCAATGGGAAAGGTACAGTGTTGATAACTTTGTACACTATTGACCATAAGCTTGCCTCCTGTCCTGTTTCACATATATTTTTGCCTTATAGAATTTTTAATGATATCCAGACCTCCTGCTTGGTAAATGTAAGTACTAATACTGTTTCTATAAGAGCATTTAGATATGTTCTATCCCTTGCAAATAGTAGGTGCTAAATCGTATTTCTGGAATGAATATAAGAAATGAGGGAACTAGAAATAACAAGTGTTGGTGAGGATGTGGAAAAAAGAAACACTAGCACACCACTGGTAGGAATGTAGTTGGTGCAGCCACTATGGAAAACAGTACGGAGATTCCTCAAAAAATTAAAGATAGAACTATCATATGATCCAGCAATTCCACATCTTGGTATTTATCTGAAGAAAATAAAAACACTAATTAGAACAGATATATGCAAGTCCATGGTCACTGCATTATTTACAATAGCCAAGATATAGAAACAACCTAAGTGTCCACTGATAGATGAGTGGATAAAGAAAATGTGGTGTATATATACAATGGAAAATTATTCAGCCATAAAAAGAACGTAGTCTTGCCGTTTGCAACAATATGGATAGACCTTGGGCATTGGGCTAAGTGAAATGTATCAGGCAGAGAAAGACAAATACCATACGATTTCACTTACATGTGAAATCTAAAAACAAAACAACAACAAAAAACAAACAAAAAAAATGAACAGATTGGTGACTGACAGAGGCAGGGAGTGGGGAGTGAGCAAAATGGGTAAAGTGGATCAAAAGGTACAAATTTCCAGTTATAAAATAAATAAGTCATGGGGATATAATGTATAGCATGGTGACTATAGTTAATACTACTGTATTGCATATGTGGAAGTTGCTAAGACAATATATATTGAAACGTCTCATCACACAAAATAATTTATAACTATGTGGTGATGGATGTTAACTAGACCTATAGGGGCTATCATTTCACAATATATACAAAGATTGAATCATTATGTTGTACATCTAAAACTAATAAAATGTTGTATGTCAATTTTGCCTCAATTTAAAAAATAGTAACAATAATAAACATTTTATTTTAAAAACTATATTAAAATAAAGAACTATAGGTTCCTATTTTTTAACCCACAATCACTCACAACATGTGCTTATCTAGTGTAATGGCAGGAAGATTTGCCCAAATTTGTTTTGCTACCATATATCATTGAATCTGAAGACATTAACTGTAAGATGTGTAATTTATTTACCACTAAGAAATTTTAAATGCTGTCAACTGAACTATGCCATGCCTGAACTATACGAAGAACCTCGATTTTACAAAGGTTGATGTGTATCTTTCAATCAGTAAGTACAGTATTAATGAGACAGGCTGGGACCTGGGACCCTTTGCTGCAGCGCTGCAATGCTTGCACCTGGACATACCTCTCCTCGAGCAACAAAATACAGAGAAACTGTATGGGACTAAAAATAACTGTGTGCATGGGCAGCTGAAGCAAATTCTGGACCCAAAAGATACAAAGAGACCAAAAAACCCAACTGCCACTTTTGAGGAACCTGGAGCAAAAACAGGGTGCCAGGAGCAAAAGCAGGGCACTGCATATGTCCCCTCCACACACCACCACCTAAGGGGTGGGGAAAACACCTAAGCCACCCCTCTGGCCCAACCCCTGGACACATCCCTACCCTCACCCCATATAAGAGAAAGGTTCCCCTTGGGGAGCAAGCAAGCAAGGGAGCCTGTTGTTTGTTCTTGCTCCCCCCTGCTGCAGCAGGGGCCCCAATAAAGCCTTGACTGAATTTCTTGTCTGGCCTCTAGTCAATTTCTATTGACTGGGGAAGGCCAAGAACCCTGGTTGGTAACATTAACATTATGTAAGTATTAACAAACTACAAGGAAATCCATTTTGTGTACCCTACAGAGCCTTGTACATAGTAGACAATAATCTTAAAAGAAGAAGAAAAAAGTAAGAAATAAGGGAATTGAATTTGTAAATTAAATAAAACCTAAGACCAAAAGTAAAGCTAGAGATTAGAAGAGGAACTAAAAGCTGCTTCATCCCAGAACTGGAGGGATAGAGTGAAGTGAATTCGGGTCTCAGGCTAGAGGAGGGATGAGCTCAAGGGTTGTTAGGTTCTCCAAACCTATAGTAGCAGTAACATCACCCAGTGCTCCCATCCTGTGCCAGTCCAACGAGGTACTGCAAATTGTAATGGTAAGATATCCGCTCAGAAAACTGTCTGCAGAAAAGACATTTTGACACATAAAGCTTGTTGGTTCTGGACCTTGTTAGTAAGTGCTGTTTAATGTTTGTACTGGGGAAAATTTATTCCTCCCCGCTGCAAATTCAAGTCCACCCAGAAGCTCAGAACATGACCTTATCTAGAAATAGGATCTTTACAGATGTAATTAGTTAAGGTAAGGTCATACTGGATTAGCGTGGACCCTAAATTCACTGACTGGTGTCCTTTTAAGAAGGCTATGTGAAAACACAGAGACACACAGGGGAGAAGGCTATGTGAAAACAGAGGCAGAAACTGGAGTGATGTGTTCAAAAGCCAAGGATTGCGGCCAACTACCAGAAGCTAGAAGAGGTAAAGAAGGATTCTTTTCTAGAACCTTTGGAGGGAGCGTGGCTTCAGACTTCTAACCTCCAGAACCATGAAAGAATAAATTTCTGTTGTACTAAACAACCCAGTTTGTGGCAATTTGTTAAAGCAACCCTAGAAATAACATAGTATTTTTCAAAATAATAATTTGCAACCAGAATCTGTAATTTATAGTTTTTAAAGCTATTTATTAGGTTTTTAACTTATAATAGTAATACAGACTCAGTCTACCAAATTAAAATATGGAAAATTATAAAGTTAAAAGTAAAATTAGAATATAGAAATTTATAAAGTAAAAGCCCTACCTTTACATCCCAGATCCTGCCCCTGCATATTTACACTTTTTACCTTCTCTATGGATACACGCATAAGCACTTTTTTTTAAATAAAAATGGGATCATCCTATGCATAATGTTTTTTAGCTTTCTTTTTTTCAGTAACTATATTATGAAATATATGGGCATCTTTACTTGCCAATATACAGAGATCAACATCATTCTTTTAATGGGCTGCATAACAGCTCCATTATAGCTACCATCTCATAATTCACAACATTTTATTCAATATATATTTATTATCAGCTGTGGGCTAGGCATGAAATTCCTGTTTCCAAGGAGTAGAAGAGATAAATAAGTAAAAAAGAAATTGTATTGCAGTGTGATAAATGTTTCAACAGACACAAGCACAGAGGACTGTGAGAGGGGATGGGAAGGGTGCTTCAGGCACAGAGAACAGAGTATACAAATGACAGGAGATATGCAGAAATTATCCTTTGGGGCAAAACAAGCAGCATCTCATCATTCTGCAAGAGACTGCAAAGAAAGCATGATCTACACGTGAGCTCTGGAAGGTTAAATGTGGTCAATTTTGCTGGATTTAAATAGACTCATTTCAAGAAGGGTATGTAAAATTATTTAATGATCGGTTGGCTCAACACAGTGCACTATGTGGCCTCAGTACTTTATCAGTTTAAATAAGTATGATTTGTTCTACTGGTACTTTAAAAGATGCACACTTCATTTCGTATGAGTCTTGTGCGCTGGCACATGTACCTAAATGAATCATTGCTTAAATTTCTAGGACGTTTTTTCAAGGATGAAGCTCTGAGGTGGGGCTCCAGACAGGTACCATCCTAGAAAATGAAGCCAAAGAGCAGAGCTAACAGTGTTGAGCAATCTAAAGGCAGAATCCTCAAGCTTGATCTAACTGAACCCCACATAAGGATGATTTATTACCAAAGGACAGAAGAAAATGATTAGCCTTAATGAAGCAC
This sequence comes from Globicephala melas, assembly GCF_963455315.2. NCBI lineage: Eukaryota > Metazoa > Chordata > Mammalia > Artiodactyla > Delphinidae > Globicephala > Globicephala melas. The sequence goes on from NC_083315.2 coordinate 117,379,775, forward strand.
CTCGTAGTTCATGCAAATTGGATTTGATTCACCACTCATGTTGGACTTCTAGCTAATCAACTTTAATCACAGGCATGCCTAATGGGCCTTCTGTCTGAGGCCTTGCTGTACTGCCTGACTTCATTATTAAGTGATGGGGTGGGAGGGCAAATGCCTACAATATGGAATGGAGTGGGACAGAATAGACACCAGTTCACTTCCCTGTGGTAATGCCTGAAACCTTCTTTCCACCTCATCCTCTCCATTCCAGTTACCAGAGGAGAAAGCAGGTCTAAGTTCTTTTCCTTGAATGAAAAAGGGCTCAACTGCAGCAGGGAAAATTAGGGCAGATCCCCCCCCAAATTAATCTGTATTAATATAAAGAGAACATCCCTATTCCTCATTCTGTAGATCTTCAGAGTAGCACTGGCATTATCAGAGACTCAGCCTGGCCCAGCGGCAGTACCATAAGAAAATGGAAGAGAAGAACCTGGACATTCCCTTTCAGACAGTTTTATCTCACCTGATTTTTGTTTTAAAGTCTGAAATAACTATGTAATGGAAGTGGTTATCGTGTTATTAAGCAGAAACTATCACTGAATTCTTCCTGAATGGCTGATGCCTCAGTAGCTACTGGGAAAACTCTTTTATGAAGGGTGCGTGCATGAGTAATGGCTGAATGCTATCTGCTCTTGCACCTGGCAGTCAGTCTGAAAGTGTCTGCGCCAAAGGGGTCCTCACTGGGACCAACATTTCATCTAGTTACAAAAGTAGCTTATCAGCTGCAGGAACGGAGAGACTTCCTCAGCTAGTTAAGACTTGCCTTATACTCACAATCTCTCATTCCTAGTCTTAGAATATTTTCCACTTAGCAGATTCTGCTTCCTGGCTTTGTTGCTAAATCAGCCAATAAGAACTAATTTCATGTCTCCTTTGAATCCTGTCAATCTGACTTATTTTGAGGGAGAGAAAATGGGGGCATCAGTCAAAGCAGTCACATCTCACAGTCCCTCAGACAGCTTTTCAAGAGGAACTCAACTAAATCACATTTCATTCACTGAGATGGATATTTATTCAGAGCTCAGCACAAGGGGAGCTGGGTCAGTGGAGGGAGCTGGCCAAGCCAGTGACCAAGAGCTTCCACACAGAAACCTGGTCTTAGGTGCCTTCTGCCAGGGATGTCTCCCACCTCAGACTTCGCATTCCACAAACCAATACAATTTCAAAAGCCAATGTGTATTTACCAACTTTTTATTTGGCCTGATTAGCAAATTAAAATCAGCTGCCAACTACTATTGCTATCATTCAGAAGAGGACATTTTTAAATAGGAAAACAGGAAATTCTTAACTAAAAATTTTTTTTAAATTGAAGCATAAAACTAGCATTATGAAAAGCTCACTTTGCTGTCCTTGTTTTTTCCATTTTCTTCAAATTGGTGGAAACCTTCCCGCAGTAGAGTGCCCTAGAGGACAAGAACAGCTGTTTTCCTCCTGATTGGAGGAACACAAATAAGGAGGGAAATGCGACAAACGAATCAGTGTGACTTGTTACACTGGTCTGTGTCCTCCAGCAAATACACCCAGGCACAACTAGAGACCGCTTCTATGTCCAATAACCACTCACTGCTCCCAACACCCACCTCAGGACCCCCTTCTGAATGCCTCTAGAACCCCACATTCCATACTCTCTTTTTAAAAAGTACCATGCTTATGATATTCAAAATTGAAAATAAATTTTGAGAGATAAACCTTGTTTACAAGCCAATGTATACAAGGGAAAAAAAAACCCTTATACTGTTTCTATTTCAAGACATTCACACTCTATAATAAAATAGCAGTGTTCTCTCAAATCATGTAAAGTTTTCTTTAAAGAAGCTTTAAACTTTCCAGTGCTGATGTTCATTGCAGACGACTCTGTCACAAGGCCACCTGATGTTGTTTATCACCAGTACCATGTGGGTTACCTTAGTCACTTCCTGTACTAGGGACTATGGGGCTAGGGAAGTAAACATCACAAGTCCCCTGGGTTCATCCTTTGGACAAGTTATTAAACCTCTCTGAGACTCTGATCTGTAATGTGGAGAAACTAATCCTTCTCAACTCAGAGCATTATTGTAAAGATCAGATAAGACATGTAAAAATAACTTGTAAACTGTGAAATTATCTACACATATGAGGTATTGTTGATGTTGCTTTTTAGTAGAAAGAAGCAATGAAAAACCAGAATAATATTTCAAAAATAACTTCCCAAGTGATAATAAAAATGATGATGATGATGATGGCACCAAGAAGCAAAAATAAGAAAATAACGTTTCTCGCGGGCTTTCTTTGGGCCAGGTATTGTTCTAAGCACTTTTTATGTTTTTTTTTCATGTAATCCCACAACATTCGCATGAGATAAACACTGTTAACCCAGTTTAATAATGAGGAAACTGAATTTTAGAGAATTCAATAGCCTTGCCAATTTCACACAACTTAGCACAAAGCAGAACTGAGATCCAAGCCTTGGTTCTGTCTGATTTCATAAACTCTATGAGCAAGGCTTAGCACAAGTTTCTGCAGCCACAAAGAGACCTTGTTTTTAAAGCTAGACTTAGGGCAAAGAGAAAAAAATAAGCAGAGGTTGGCCTAAATCTTAAAGCAGATGGTATAACACTGCCTGATGACAGAAAAGAAATAGAAATATTCAACTATTTTGCTTCCTTTTATACCATTAAGAATAATAATTGTCAGTTTGGAAAGGGTAGAATAAATACTATTAAAAAAAAGCAAAAACTAGAATTGAATTTTGATACTGAAAGGAGCCTCAAAAAAATCATACAGGCCAATGTTTTTGGTTTACACATTTTAAAAAAATGCAATTAAGTTTCTTGCTCAGTCACAAGTACATGGCAATGCTTGGGTAAAACTAGACTCCTGGCTCCAGCCTGGTGTAGTGCTATTTTCACCTACTGCATTTGAGTGATAATAATGAAACAAAGTCCCTGGGTTCTAATGAGTGAAATCACACAGGGTACTGAAAACTAGAATTATAGAATGTCTGATGGCATTTTTTGAAATCACGGGAAGTGAGAAATGTATTAGAAAATAAGAGTTGTTCTTAAACTGCATAGCAACTGGAATAAGCACTGTTAATTCATGAAAAGGTTCTGCCACTCTGCACCAGAAAGTTGTCTTAAGCAGCAAAGGAGAATTCATACTTTATTTAGCTATATACATCAATACCTAGAGAGCTCCCTAAATTTAAAATGTTATAAAAGTTAACTGAAAATGGGTACTCCTTTACTAAACTATAAGAACTATATGCATCTCATTATATATACACTAGATCTATTACCTGCCATGATTAAAAGAATCATTAACCACTTTTAAAGAATGTTTAATAGAAATCCTTAAAAATTAATATTGTCATTTCAGTTATTTCCTGTAATTTTAATAATTACTGTAGGGTTGAAATAATTTTCAATTTGGTCACTCCATTTATCATTCTATGTCCAGTGTACAAATGAATAAGCTCATGCTGCTGCCTTGCTCTGGCCATACTACAAAGAGTTGCCCCTGTAAGAGGACATTCAGTATAAGCATCTGCGTCTTTGATTTCCTTATAGTCATAATAAGGCAGATTCTCTCTAGGTTCTACAGATATTTGCAAGAAAAGAGGTTCAGTGGAATTGATGTTCTCCAAAGCCAAGCCATCACCAAAACTCACTGAAATGCAGAGGGCTATACACCATAATTGTTTTTTGGTTTTTTTAATTGTCTGGATCCTAAATGTTACACTCTTAATAATTTCTGTTCTCGTCTCCAATGTATTGTATTCTAATGTGGTACTGTATTCCAATGTGATTTTACCAGTGGGACAGTATGTCCATTTAAACCCAGCTTTACATTTCAAACCTCATCAGTGGGGGGAAAGAAAAGCACAGAAACAGAATAGCATAATTGTAGGGCTCACCATTTGTTTTTCTTTTTGAAATCTTTTAGTAGATATAGTGTGTCTTTATCAGTTGGCAGCCAAACACCCCTCTAACTGGACTTTATGATACCTGCCTATGCAAAATAAAAATCGTCTCTCGGGCTTTCCTTGTGGCACAGTGGTTGAGAGTCCGCCTGCCCGATGCAGGGGACACGGGTTCGTGCCCCGGTCCGGGAAGATCCCACATGCCGCGGAGCAGCTGGGCCCGTGAGCCACGGCCACTGAGCCTGCGTGTCCGGAGCCTGTGCTCCGCAGCGGGAGAGGCCACAGCAGTGAGAGGCCCGCGTACTCCAAAAAAAAAAAAAAAACATCTCTCTTAATTATCAGTTACCAGCTTCTCCTCACCCCCAGTTTCTCCCAAAAGTGAATTCTGGCATACTATTTGGCCTCTCTTTTAAGTCAAACCACTGCAATATTTACGATGGTTATTATATGGTTATCCTCCCTACTTTGTGAAAAGCCACTCAGGTCTTTTGGTATTCTGTGGAAACAGATGACAGACACCTAATCTTATCCAACTTGAAAGCATATCACTGGAGTTCTGGTATAGATGTACACTTCTTCTTCTCAAAGGAAGTAGGGATAACCTTTAGCAGTCTTACTTTTCTGGGATAGTCTGGATTCTTCTTTCCATTGAACATGTTCTACAGATTTACTTCCTTGCATCCTACTGCCAACTGAAAAAGATGCACAACCTACAAGTTGAGAATTACGTTTTATTCTGCAGACTTGCTAAGGACTTTAAGCCTGGGAGGCAGCCTCTCAGATAGCTCTGAGGGACTTCTCCTAAGAGGTAAGGGAGGAGCCAGGATGTACAGGAGTTTCTGCAGTGAAAAGAAGGTAGTCAGAGCATCAAAAGATTACTGCTAATTAAAGAAAAAACAAACATCTCAAGTTAATGAATTTAGCACTATTCCGTGAATGGGAAGATGCAAGAGTCTGGGCTCATTGAAAGCATTCCTTTGATATGCACCTTAGCTGTCTAGGGCCAGTATCCTGTTTTTCTGCATCTGAATCCTCTCGGGGTGCACAGTGGGTGGGGGAGGTGGCTGCAGTGGCTGATGGCTTGAAGCCTGCAACATCCTTTGTTTACTGATATGATAGGCAACCATTTTTGTCCACACTATACTGTTCTTTTTAAAACCATCTGTCTTAGGATATTACTTTCTTAGTTTGGGATGAGCACTGCTTTTCAGAGAAACTCACTGATGTGGGTCAGGGCAGGCTGCCCCCAAATATGCTACTCTGGCATATTACTGAATACTCTGAATTAAAGTTACTTAAGAAACAGCCAATGCAAGAAGGACAGTCTGACCCTCCTTTGTCCTCCTGAAAGCAGGAAATAAATCTCCCATGTGAAAGCTACCCTCCCTGGACCAGGAAGTAAAGAGACATCTTTATCATCAGAGATAGGAAACTCAAGGCCAAGAAGGCTGTATAAACAAACCTCCTTTACTAATTTACTATCCCAAGCTCAAACCCCTTTGTCTTGTCAATTCACAAATATATTGTTTCTTTGTTTAAAATGTATAAAAGCTGCCTGCTTTGGTCACTTCTTTGGGTCCTATGAGGCCTCCATGTGTACAAAATTAAATTTGGGTTTTTTTTCTCCTGTTAATATGCCTTGTGGCAATGTAATTATTAGATCAGCCAGAAGAATCAAAAGGGATAGGGGGAAATTTTCCCCTCCCCAATATCACCAACTTCAGCTTATGAACTCACCTAAGCCACGGTTTTACCAACTAATTTCTCTCAACTGATATCAGGATATTTCAAAGCAACCATCAAAGCATCCATCAAAGCATCAGGATATTTCAAAGCAACTCTCAAAGCAACCATCCTCTCCCCCACTCCATGCCCCAGTGCTGCCCTCGGGCCTAGGGTAGTGATTGAAGAGATTTGTGTTTATTTCAGGACCAATATGATGGTTACAATCTCATTTTCAAAAGAAAGGAAGTAAACTGACTCGATTTTTTATTATGGCTCTTATATCGGTTAAGCAATAATTAACTAATGTGAAAATTAACCAAAAGGCTAAAAAAATAGTGTATCTTGACATCAACAGGCATTTTTACAAAGTCTTATATGGCAACCTTATATAAAAGACAGAAACATTTAGCTAACAAAACATTTAGGTGAATTCTTAGCTGGTTGAATGACTCTTCCCAAATAGTGTTGGTCCATGGCCTCCAAGTTGTACCCTTGACTCAGCTCTGTTAACATGTCTAATTAATAATAATAGGTAACATATATTAAACCTTACTCTTGGCTAGCGTTAAGAATTTTAAGCACTTTATATGTTAATGATTTATTCCTCACAAAAACTCTATGAAGTAGGTACTATTATATCCTCCATTGAAAAGATGAGGAATTGAGGGTGCAAAAGGTAAGGGCATCCACCCAAGATACACAGCTAGTGCATAGAGTCAGGATTTTTCCCAGGCTGTCTGACTCCAACCCAGGCTTCTTTCCACCCCATTCCCCTGCCTCTCTACCAACTATGCATAGATCTAGAAGTCAGGCTTATTAAGTTTATATATGGCATAAAACCAAGAGAAATGGCTAATTTGTTGAATGAAAGAACTGAGACAAGCAGAAACTAGTAAGATCAAATTCAAACAGGATAGAAATGTTAAGCCTGCATTTAGATTCAGCAAAATCAATTCCATACCTATAAAAAGAAGTCCTTTTATAAAAATGTATGTAAAAAACACCGAGTTGTTTCAGATGACTAAAGGCTTAATACGAGTCAGCAGTGCTCCTATTAAAAAAATGTACCCTGCATGCATATCCAGATCAAGGGAGACAGTACTGCACCTTTCACTGGTCAGACCATCTCTACATGATTGAGTTGTGTTCTGCTATCTCATTTTAAGACAGACCTTGGTCATTTGGCATGTGTTCAGAAAAGCCTTGCTAAGATAGTAACTTCATCATAGCCCTGATGGTTAAATAAAATATATTATGTTTGATGACAAAAGTTTTAGGATGGGCAGGGAGGAAAGGCAGGTATCATAATCCACAGAAACAGAATTTAAATATTTGCTGATTACAAGATAGTCTTATGAAAGATAGAGTGGTTATTCTGCATTGTTCCAAAAAGACAAATCAGGATCAATGAGCCAAATTTATAGGAAGCCAACTTTCAGCACAATGTTCAAGGAAGAATTTTCTCATAAGCAGAGTTACCTAAAAGTTAAATGGTTGATAAGTAATGGGTAAAAGAAGTCTTTACATACTAGACACACTCACTGGAGTATATATGAGTTAAAGAGACTGATGTATAGGATTTGTTTTAAATTAGAAAAATAAGAAAATGTGGATGGGAGAATAGCAAAACATTCATCATTGCTTAAGCTAGATGTTGAGTACTCAGAGATTACTTGTACTGTTCTTTCTACATCTGTATGTAATTGAAATTTTTACTTACACAGAAGAAATACATCACCTCGGGGTGTACTGAGGTCCCTGTTTTTGGATACGTTCACACAGAGACCAGAGGTCTACTTTGAAAAGATATCACAGAGTAAACAGAATGTTGGACTTCAAGGATCTTTCTAAGATTCTGATTCTGCAAAGGAAGCTAGCAAAATATTGTAAAGTAATTCAGAGAAGATAACCCCTGCCCAGCCTCTGTTATTACTGACAGATTTTTGCTGCCTGCTCATCATGTCTCCTACCTGCCACCTTCTTTTGCTCTCTGATCACCTATCTCCTCCCTGGAGATTTGGATGCTGACAAGGTCAATTACTACACAGCAGAAACTCACATAGTGAGCCTATTGCTGAGAAACTCAAAGCTGTCATACAGTCTCCAACTGACAACTTTCTCAAACATGACACTTCCACATATAAAAACAGGTTACTCTTTGAAGAAAGACTCAAAATATTTTACCTTCCTTATAGCTACCCTTTGAAATCTACCACTAGTTAATCATGAGAGGTCTCAAAAAGGAGTGGAATGGCTGTCAAATGTGAATACTTGAGAGAACCTTTCTGAGGAAGCTATTTGAGAATCAAATTAGTCCACCTGTGACAACCTAGGTATATAAATAATAAAAATGGTTGGCAGGATATTTCAGTTTCTCAGGCATATCGTGGTATTGCACTTCCTGGTCATCATGTGGTTGGGTGGGGGTCATGTAATTCCGACCAAAGAACAAGGCAAGAGCCTCCAGATCTCTTTTTTCCCACTGCAATGGCTGACAGTAATGTTCAAAGGGCAAGTGTTCCATCTGTATAGGTCCCTGCATGATGACAATGAATGAGCAAAAGTCCTTTGAGATGCCATGATGGACATGCAGCTTACGTGCAAAACAAGCCTTCATTGTTTTAAACCAATGATATTTTGGAGGGACTTACTACACTTGCTAGGCAGACTCTTTAAATGGCCTTCATGATCCTATCCCCTTGAGTGTGGGCAAGACCTGTGAATATGGTAGGATATCCCTCTCATGATATGCAAAAAAAAAAAAAAAATGCAGGTATTGAGATCCTTTATCAGTTGACTTTGAGTTAATCAAAAGGGAACTTGTTCTGGGTGAGCTTGACCTAATCAGGTGAGCCCTTTAAGAAAGAAGAAGCTGGGCTTCCCTGGTGGCGCAGTGGTTGAGAGTCCGCCTGCCGATGCAGGGGACACGGGTTCGTGCCCCAGTCCGGGAAGATCCCACATGCCGCGGAGCGGCTGGGCCCGTGAGCCATGGCCGCTGAGCCTGCGCGTCCGGAGCCTGTGCTCCGCAATGGGAGAGGCCACAGCAGTGAGAGGCCCACGTACCGGAAAAAAAAAAAAAAAAAAAGAAGCAGAAGCAGACACTCCTACTGGCTAGAAGAAGCAAACAGTCATGTTATTAATTGCTTATGGACAAGGGCAGTTTCTAGGAGATGAAAGAAGTCCCCAGCCGACAACTAGTAAGAAAATAAGGATCTCAGTCATACAGCTGCAAGGAAACGATCTCTGCCAACAGCCAGTGAGCTTGGAAAGGAACTTCAAGCCTCAGGTGGGAGTGCAGCCCCAGCAGACATCTTGATTTTCAGAATTGTAAGGCTCTGAACACAGGACCCACCAAACCCATAACCGTAATTCTGACCCACAGAAGCTGAGAGATAATAAATTTGTCTTGTTTTAAGCTGCTAAGTTTGTGGTAATTTGTTATCATAACAGAAAATGAATACATCACAGTATAACTGAGTTTATCCTGGCTAATAAAGTGGGAAAAATATTAACTATGTTATGATTATTATAGTAATAGAAATATTTTGGAAAGGAGAAAAATCAGATTGATGAATAGCACATCTGTACAGTGGAATACCAGATAGCCATTATAATGAATGAGGTAGGTCTGTATGTGCTGTTACTGAACGATTTTTGACATATTCAATGAAAAGTAAGGTACAGATCATGTATACAACATAATCCCATTTGCATTTTTAATGGATATATAAGTATGATTGCATATCCAACTTCTGGAATCAATACAGAACTATTAACAATTACCGTATCAACAAAGAAAGCCTGGAAGTCCAGGGTAAGAGGAAGAATGGACTTTTATTGTATAAACTTCTGCACTGCTTGAATTTTTATCATGCGAACATACTGCCTTTTCCATTTAAAAAAATTGATAGAAATGAAAAACAAATCAACCCACATTTATTGAATATGAACTGAATGCAAATCACTTTACTAGGTACACAGTTGCACAAACAATCATGGAGTGGCTGCTTGTTTAGCATTGCATTGGATGAGACAAGTATGAAAAAGTTAATGGCAACATAGAAAATTATAATTTCTGCATAAAATTGAAAAAAACGGTCTGGAAGTTAATGAAGTCCCAAGGGGGCATAATAAGAAAGAATATGCAGATGCTGCAAGGATGGAAAAAATGTAGGCTTTGAAGAAGGGCACCATCTCTGACAGTGCAGAGTCAAAGTTGCCACATTAAAGTGCTCTGCCCTCCTTCTAGCTACGTCTGAAGCCGATGAGTTAGGTGCTTACAGAGGTAAATCTGGCTTGTAGTAGATGTTGCTGGTGCCTTGAGTCCCATCTCCTTGGACCACCTGTGATTTTAGCCACATCTGTACTGGACAGTTCCATGTACCTTGATAGACTCCCACCACGTGAAACTTTTGCTTTTCTTCAAAGATCAGATCCTTTGCCAAATCTGTGGAAAGCCAGCCCCTGGAAGTGCTGGGAAGTAAACATCTTGGACGGTAACCCTCAACCAATGGCAATGGGAGCCAGTGAATAAATGCTCCTGCCTCCTATACCTAAGAGAGAGAATTCTGGGAGGCCTTCTGTGAGTTAAGCCCCCACTGTCTACGGTGGCGAGAACATTTATAATGCAGCTTATTGGCTTTTCCTTCTCTCATCTCACTCTCCTCCCTCCCTTCCTCTTCTTGAAGGGAGTCTTTCCTGAACTCACTTCCCAAATAAACTATATGCACCTAAATCCTTGTTTCAACCTCTGGTTTTGTGGGTATCCAAACCAAAGCAATGTTTGTTAATGAAGAAGAAAAAGCAAGCAGTTTTAAACTGTTGAATATGCAAAGCAATGGTGAATTGCTTCTTGCAACATTATTTTTAGTTGTAGCCTAAAATAATCTTAAATCTCTAATAAAAGTGCTCACAGTGCCTCTCTAGAAGAAAGGATTCTACAGGGTGGCGGATGGCATTCAATCCTAGAGAAAGCCCATTGTGCTAAATGAGGCCTGTTCTAAGAAGGCTAAACTGTAGTTGCTCCTGGCAGGAGGCATTTCAAATACTCACTAAATTCTCCTTACTTTCATTTTACCTCGTTATGCTTCATTATGCCCCAAGTAACGCAGCAAATAATTCCTTTTGGCCCTTGCTGTTTATTGCTTTCCAAATATAGAACAAAATGCTTATCCTTCTCTTTCTCACTGTCCAGCCAAACTTACTCATCACTCCTCTTAATGTCATATCATTCAGTCATTCTGACTGCCCTTCTGTGAATTCTTTCTTGCTGTCCACATGTACCAAGCGTTCCAAGTACAGAGCCTCATCTCAGAAGCAGGGTGCCTAAGACAGGCTTCAGAAGATTTCAATTTGGATAATAGTAACAAAGAAGAAAATAGCTCCTTTGTCCACTTTCTTTAAAATCCTTGCTACATTGAAAGAGCCAGGAGAATTTGTAAGCCACTTAATTTCACAGGGGAAACCTAGAATTCTCAGATTCCGCTCCATCAGAGCAACTACTTACGGTAGATTTTTCTCAGATACACCTGTTTCCTTTGTGCTACGCCTTTTGATGTAGGTATAATTAAGCTGACTGCAGCCCCAGTTGGCCACTATACCCAAGGAAAAAATCCAGTATCAGTTCAAAATGATTGCTCTAACCATGCACTTTTCTCTCTACCTGTTCACTCTAAAGATGGTTGTATGGCTTCAAGGTTGTTGCTGTTAATATTAGGGAAAGTTTTATTCTTTTGTAAATCTCCATCAGCCCTTTCCTTTTTCTCCAAAATCGCTTCTTCTGGGGCCCAGCTGGTTTCCTTTGACAACTACCTTCCTTTCCTAAAGTTGCTCAGGATACAGAAAAGCCTGCCTCTCATAATTCCCCATATTTGTTCCTCTGGTCACCTCCCATTCCACATGTGCTTCTTCTCTGAGGCAATTTAGTTTCTGAAGCTCACTGAGCGGAGTTCAACTTTATTGTAAATTATGTCCAGATTTGCAAGTTAACTAAGTAAAAGAAATTTAAGGAAAAAAATTAAATCTTTAACCTTCTCAGTAAATTTTAACTTCAGGGAAACGAAGAACACGTTGTGCTAAGTTTGACATCACTAGATTTAAACAAAGGACTTATATTTGTATGAGTATATGATCAGGCTAATGTTTCATGTTAATACTTCACATTTTATGACACTCGCTGTGATAATTTATGAGACCTCAGTTTGGGACCACTCTGCACAACATATATAAAGAGGTAGTAAACGGAAGTGGTATTCCATACCAGACACACTTCACATGTGTTGGCTCATTTGATTTTCACAACAATCTCCATCCTACAGATGATCAAACTTAGTATAAGTGACCTGCTCAACTTACTAATTATAACCACAGGCAAAAGAAAATCTATGCACTCTCCACTTCATCAAACTGCTTCTCAGTAACAGACATAATTTCTGTTCTATATGCTCAAAGTCACCACAGTAAGCATACGTAATTCAGAGAGAAGATGTCACTCTTTCCTACTTTGTCAATATTAGAAATATGGATTGTTGAATAGGCAGGAAACCCAGACCTTAAATATGTATCATCTTTAGAGAAATCATGCAATATAATCTCCTGCTTCTTGTTAAAATTCCTGTGATGTCAGAAAGTATTTTTCGTAAATTCTATTACGAAGCTATGGAAAACACTGTTGGTTGGTTGGCTGACCCAACCATGATTCCCAATCCATTATTCCTAACCATCTGCCATGACTGGGAACAGAAAATCCTGTGGCTAAGATACATGCCAAAGTTGGCTAAGGGATTTCTGGGGAAACTTTTGCCTTCCTGACAGATGCCACAATTTTCTCTCTCCTTCTTAACTTAAATATGGATAAAAAGACTGGAGCCAAAGTAGCCACCTTTCAACCATGAAGGAAAAAGGCCAAGAAAATCATGGTGACATGGGGCCCTGACATTGTTGAGCAGCTGAATCTATAATAATAAACCCTTCTATGTTTACGCCACAGAAGGCTGAGTTTAACCTTCCAGTGTTTTTGTTATTTACAGCTGAATGCATTGCTAACTGATGCAGGAACAAACCATTTTACAGTACAGTTTGGTTCCTTTAAATGAGATGGTATTTTAGCAATTGGTGTCATCTGAAAAACAATCTAGATCAATGCTGTTCAATAGGCTTTATGTGATAATGGAAATGTTCTATATCTGTGTTGTCAAATATGGTAGCCATGCACGACTACTGAGCATGTGTGTAGTGCAACTGAGGAACTAAATTTATTTAATATTAATTAATTCAACTTTAAATGTAGGTGGCTAGCGGCTACCATGTTGGACAGTGCAATCTAGACATTTTGTGAGTTGTGACGTACATGTCAAGTCTGTGGTGTTTGGGATGAGACACTGAAAACTTGCATAAACCTACTCAAAGCAAATAAATTATCTTTTATTCAGCCTGAACAAATATACAGTAATAATCCAAAAATTGCAAAAAGCAGCCAAATATTTTAGTAGTCTTAAGACTGTCTCTATTGCCAGAGCGAAATCTTCAGCTGAAAGATTGCTTGCGGTCCTGAACGTGGTTTAAGTACATGTCTTTTGGATGAGTGACAAGAGTGAATTCTTAAGCTGAAAATACAGAAGATTGCCTCCTTTTTCTGACAGGTCCCTCAAAAGCATTGGCACAAGAGAGTAATTATTTTTAAAATACATCAGTAAGACAAGTTCATTTCATCCAAGTCATCACATCTATAACGACTGCAGTGGGCAAGACCTCCTTTTAGCAAAGGGTATTCTGGGGGCCCCTAATCGACTTCATCAGCAACTCTGTTTCATATTTCATACCGTTTTCCCCAATTATATTCACTCCCCACTTTGTTAGTTTACCCTACGGCTCTCTTCCCCGACTCCTAAAAAATGTTTTAAGGAAGTCTTTCTAGAGGAAGTATGTTGTAGGCTGAACTGTGTCCCCCCAAAGCTTATATGTTGAAGAACTAACCCCTGGTACCTCAGAACGTAACTGCATGGAAATGTAGTGTCTGCTATATAATAACCCACCTAGTCTGTGGTATTCTGTTATAGCAGCCCTAGCAAACTAATACACAGTATCTGCCAACTTTATAAGTTGCTCTACTTAGAGAAAACTCAGGCCAAGTTAGATAAGACAGGAGCATAGAGGTAAGCTCGTGGGGAACATATGTTTGGTAGCTGGACTTCTGAGTTCTGCACAATTCATGTGTCTGAAATTACCTCCTCAGTTAGTGAGAATGTATGGGGCAGGAAGTATAAGTAGAGAGGGGATGGTGGAAGGAAATTATGTAATCAGTCAGAAAAATCTCAGACTTAGATAGTAACAGCAATTATTTCATACAATGTTAGGTCTAAAAGAGACACTAGAGACAACTTAATTCAACATTCTCTTTGTATACGTGATAAAACTGAGGCCATGAAAGAACAGCAGCTTGCCTAAAATCAGTTGGTCAGTGGCAAAACTAGGACTAGATCCCAGTCTCTGGTTCAATGTTCTTGCCTTGATTCCATCCTATGTTGAGGAAAGAACATATTCAGTTTTTCTTATTTTTTATTAAATACATGCGAAGTACTTATACATAAGAAATTGTATCTGAAAATTTATCTCTGTGCCCCAGATTTAAATCCACCATTTATCAGTTTAAGTCCTTAGGCAATCACTTAACCTGTTGAGGTCTTGGTTTCTTCATCTGTAAGATGATGGTGATAATGGTGCACTTTCTATCTTATAGGATTGTCTCAATAACCAAAAAAAGGTTATTATTCAAAACACATGAAAATGTGTTTTGAATATCCCAGTGATTTATCATTTCAAGGTAATAGTATTATAGTTTATTGTAGCTGAATGTTAAAGTACATTTTTTATTACTCATGATGGCTTTACTCTTAATACAAGTCCACTGTCTTGAAATAGAAATAAAAATAGCTTCCTTTAAACCCAAACTGAGCATCAGAACTAGTCATCTCAAGGGAAAATATTCATGACCTTTTCAAGAGGTTTATTTTTTATTTACCTTTTTAACATCTTCATTGGAATATAATTGCTTTACAATGTTGTGTTGGTTTCTGCTGTACAACAAAGTGAATCAGCTATACGTATACATATATCCCCATATCCCCTCCTTTTTCAAGAGGTTTAGATGGAATGGTTCCTTGCATCTGTGTTCATGTTGCCACAGTAGTTATTACCGCTGGCAAAAAAATCAGAAAATCTGTAGTTCATTTCCCCCTTCGTTAGAAGATGATAGAAAAATGTTCATATACACCTGTCTCTGAGGGCTTCAAATAAACATATTCTGTAAATTCAAGGCAAATCTTTGGAGCCGCTTATAAACAAAGTCTATGAAATCACCTCCTGTACCCAGTGATTCCCTTAGCCAACCTGGTCTTCCTCACTGGGGAACGGGCCACAGGAATAAAACTATTTTACTAGCTCTTCAGCTTCATTATGAAGGGACTGTGAGTGCTGACATCTTTATTTCCAAGTCTGTTTTTGGTTTTCACTAAAGGATTTATACAAGAACTTAAGTAGTATGGGTACCAGGCAATCACCAGTGAAGTCAGATAGCTAGATGTACCCTACAGAGCATCCGTCTGTTGTATTCTCAGTACTTTACTATTAAATTTATTCATATGTATACATTTATGCCATTTACTTACTAAAATCAATAAGAACAAGGAAACCCTTCTGATAATCACAAGCAGTTGAAATCAAGAAGTCAGTTACAGTATTTTATCAGCTTCTACTTCCAAGGTATTTTTGCGTTGTATTTAGCTTTAAAGAATGTTTTAAAATCACAATTCACACATATGAATAGTACAGGTGATAAGAATTTGGGGTGCAATAACATGATTACACATTAACTAAAATGCCTCTCCAGTAAAATGTATTCTACTGAGGGCAGGGCCATTTCTGCCTTATGGGATGCTGAATCCACAGCACAGGCTCTAACACACATCTCCAAAAATAATTATTTATATATTTATTATATGGTTCCATTGGTTGAAAGAATATCAGTGGGAAATTATGTTTTCAAAATTGATTCTCTGTTAATGTCTAAAAACTTCGTGTATTTCTTCCTGTAAATAAATTAGACATGAAGCACCAATTAACTCTATCAGTTATTAAGTTATTGTCTCTCAGTTTCAAACCTAACCTTCTATAGTCTGCTTAGTGATTCTGAGCTGGGACTCTGCAAACCATATTTCTGTATTGCAGATTGAATCCACATTAGGCAATTCTAACACGGGCACCAGAGAGAGAATGAAAGTCCAGAGGAGGAGGAAGTAACTTGTTGGCTTGCAGTTTCTGTGAACATCATCCCAGCCATGCTTCTTCACCTCAGCAGTGGTAGTTCCTTCCTGTAGCAGCAGCTTTTCTGGACTGCAGAAAAACTGCAGTTTTTCTGGAATGTGTAGAACCAGCCCCATTATCTCCCCTATCCATGGACTTAACAGTACCATCCAGAGAGGTCTAGATTCCAAGCCCATGGAGAAGGTCCTATGAATTCAGAGATTCCAACATCACCAAGTAGCACCTCCTCCTCAAAGGTCTGAATTTCAGCTCAGTGAGGTCTCACACCCTAAGATTCTAAGTTCTAATAATTACAACCTCTTCCCTTTGCTCTTTCAGCAAACCTAGGGGTGGTTCCTGCTCCTCAAACTTTAGCATGCCTCAGAATCACCTGGAGAGCTTATAAATCACAGATCCCTGGGCCCTCCTACCAGAAATTCTGACTCAGCATGTTTGGGACAGGGCCTGAGAATTTGCCTTTCTAACAAGTTCCCAAGCAATACAGAGGCTTCTGGTCTTGGATCCAGTATGGTTCTTGTCTTTAGACTTGAATGTAACACTGAGTTCCTAGCCAAAGGAAAATGAGATGTGACTAATCCAAGACATGTAGTGGCATTATAGTTAATCAAATTATCATCTCTGGATAATTGTGATGGAGTTCCTTGGCAGGTCCCAGTGGCTGCTGCATTTAAGCATGATGTCAATAGAGACTATAACCAGGACAGTGATGTAGGCTCAATTCTCCTGAGTGCACTGACTTGCTTAAAGAAAGAAAGTGAAAAGCTTGGGTCTTTAAATATGATGCTGGAGCTCAGAGGAGGAATAGTGACATCTATTTGGACATGGATGAAACTGAGAATTTTAAAAACTCAAGTCACTTTGACTATCTTTTGCTAGTGAAAGAAGCTTGCTCTCCTATGTTTGGGGAGAGTAGCCTTCCTTTGCATAAAATTGTAATAACATCACCTAGAATAGCTGCCCGATGCCAATTATCCTAACAACCCCTCATTGCTACTAGACCCATACCTAGAGTAAGATCTCTGCATGGGAAGGGGGGCATCCTCATTTAATTTAGTCTGGCTGGGACAGAAGGTAGATACATTTTGGAGAATTAACATGGAATATCATAAACTTAATCAGGTGTTGACTCCATTGTAGCTGTTATTCCAAATATAATATTTATATTGGATCAAATTACAGCAACTATGGTACCTGGTAGGTACCTATTGACCCAGCAAATGTTTTTTTTCTCCATACCAATTAAGAATCATGAAAAAAAGTTTGCTTTACTTAGGTGGACCACCAGTATACCTCAGAACTACTTCAACTCTATTCACTGCCATAATATGTTGCACAGGGATCTCATCATCTTGGTATTCCATGCAATATCATACTGGTTGTGTTAGCAGAATAATGATACCACAAAGATACCTACATCCTAATCCCCAAAACCTGTGGATATTTTACCTACATGACAGAAGAGGCTTTGCAGATGTGATTAAGGCTATTAAGGGAGTTTATCCAGCATTAACCAAGTGGACTCAATATAATCACAAGGTCATTATGAGAGGAGGCAGGAGGGTCAGAGTGAGAAAGAGAGTGAAGAAGATATGATGATGGAATCAAAAGTCAGAGAAAGAGAGATTGAGAAGGAGGGAGAGGGAGAAAGAAAAAGAGACTTGAAAATGCTGTTCTGTTGGTTTTGAAGATGGAGGAAGGGGACACAAAGTGAAGGAATTCAGGTGTCCTAGAGAAGCTGGGAAAAACAAGGAAGTGGATTTCCCCTTAAAGCCTCCAGAAGGAATGTAGCCCTGCCAACACCTTGATTTTAGGACTTCTGACCACTAAAATTGTAAGATAATAGATTTGTATGGTTTGAGCACACTAAGTTTGTAGTAATTTGTTACAGAAGCAATAGGAAAGGAATATACTGGTCCATTACACTGATGACATTAGGCTGACTGAATCTGATCAGCAAAAAATAGCAAGTACTTTAGATGCCTTAATGAAACATATGTGAACCAGAGGTTGGGAAATAAATCCTGTAAAACTTCAGGGTCCATCACCTCATAAAGTTTCAGGTGATTCTAAGTCCTAATGGACACTAGCTACCTTGGTATTCATTGTAGTACTTATTATTTTATCTAGTAGGTATAGAACAAAACATTCTGTTATTTTGATCTCTTTTGAAGTGACTTGTTCTCTAGAGTCTCTTCAATAAAAATATATTTACCTTATTTCCTGTTTATATAGGCATTTACATTTTATTGTCTGCAGAATTTTAATTTTAGTATCAAAAATACCATATTTGAACACAGATTCAAGATGTTTTAAAATTTTAAGCTTAGAAACTGTCACCAAAAAAACCTATTTTTTATAATGCTAAGTTTATTTAAAGCATAAGGTAAATTAATATTAAATATATTAATTTTGTAGATGTATATTATAGATATACTTTCAGACTAAGAAATAAAAGAGATCCAGTTAAGAAAATAATGTGCTGTACTTTGAAAATAAATGTCTTAATGTATACCACCATTTTCTAAGCTTTTATTAAAGTGTTTTTGTAAAAAACAAATCCTATGACCTTATAAAATCAAAATTACAATTATTTACTAAGAATATAGTATACACTAAGCACTCTGAGATACATTAAATTAAATGCAAAGTTGGAGAGGTCATAGTTTCCACTCTCTGAAAGCTTGCAATTTGGAGCTTAAATAAAGTATTAAAATGTTAAAAGCTACCTAACAGTAAATAACCACAGTGCAAGAAAAATAACCACAACAACAAAACCATGTAGTGACATTACCTGTCAAAAGAATTGAATACAACATGAATGGACTTGGAAGGCATTATGCTTAGTGAAATAAGTCACACAGAGAAAGACGAATACTGTATGTTTTCTCTTATATGTGGAAACTAAAAACAAAACAAACCAACAAATATAACAAAACAGAAACAGACTCACAGATACAGAGAACAAACTAGTGGTTATCAGAGGGAAGAGTGGTAGAGACAGGGGTGAAATAGATAAAGGGGATTAAGAGGTACAAACTACTAGGTATAAAATAAATAAGTCACGAGGATATAATGTACAGCACAGGGAGTACAGTCAATATTTTATAATAACTTTGGAGTATAATCTATAAAAATATCAAATTACAAAAAACAAGAATTGAATAGTAATCTAAATGAAGCTGAGGAAATCAGTAAACTTTGAGGAAGTGGGATTTGAGCTGAGTTTTCAAGGAAGGAAAGGTGAAGAAAAGAAGCAGAGAGCATTCTACACAGGTGGAATGATGAACAAAAAACTCAGACTCTTAAAAGAGAAAAGGACAATTTTTAAGTTTACAGAGAGAAGTTTGAGGCTCAGAAACGTTAACATTGGTAAGGTTCTGTATCTGCATGTTTGAAATGTTAACATGTGTTCCTAAAGGCTTCAAAGATTCAAGGGCCCTCAAGTCTACAATGACAGGTTCAGAGATATCCAGTGCAACAATTTCTACATTCGTATAGTAACACACGAATTAACTGCAACATTCATAGAAGAACTGAAGTATTCTAAATTGGCAGGGATGAGTCTCTTTTGCCATGGTCATCTACTTTTTAAGTTCCCTAAACTTAACTGATAGCCACTGTGTTTTACACATTGTAAAGAAAGAAAGTCCAATATAGTGGAAAAAGGTAACTCAAAGTCAGAATACTGAAGTCCTGATCCACTTGGACTACATGATTTCTAAGCTCCATGAGCTCTAAAATCCTACGGCAACATAAATTTTTGCTAGGCCAGGATAAGGAGTAAAGCAGAACACTATCCTTCCAACTCTAATCCCAATGCTGTATTTAGGTTAACTTCTCTCTCAAAACTAATTAAAATCACTGGCTCTTTTAGGGCAACTTGATCTGCATATCTGACTCATTTTCTTGTAGTGGTAGAAATGGAAAGAAACACAAAGGAACATAGCTCTGAGTCCACATGGCCCCATCTTTATGCAAGTCACCAAACAGAATACAAGACACTCAACACCTATAATGTCAGAGTTGTTAAAGCAAGTAATTTCCTTTTCCTGACACCATTTTCATGAACCTTGTCAAAAAAGTCTCTTGCACATTTCTTAAGGTCTAAGAGGCTTTTCCAAGGAAATAGCCTCCCATATTAATACAAATCCCTTCCAGTTTTGAGCTGAGAAGAGCTCGGGGGAGAATCTCCGGGTGAAAGGATAACTGTACAAGTGATCCTCCCTACTTCCAAAACTTCACTTTCCAGAACTTTCTCACTGTGCTTTCCATGACAATTATTTTGCTAGGACCCTAAGGATATACCATTCGCCTTTTTAAATTCTGGCCCAGATTTCAATTCAAACACAGTATCTTTTCCTTATCTTCTTTTAGACATTTTAAGCTGATATTTTGAAAAGGTCTTTATGTAAAAATTAAAAGAAACAATCAAAAAAATCTAAAGGCATGGCCCACTTTACAAAGTGTATATTTCCTCTCCTGAACTCTTAATTCATTCACTTATACCTCACCTAGGCCTTCCATTCCATACCTGTTTGAAGCACAAAATCAACATTTGAACTCTTAGGTTTAACCCTTCTTCCTATTACCCTCTTTGTCACCTTTCTTCCAAGTCACATTGTGGAGGAGGAGTGTTAGTCACTCAGACCTTCTGAGGAAATGAAGAGCTAGGGGAT
Source organism: Globicephala melas (assembly GCF_963455315.2). Taxonomy (NCBI): domain Eukaryota; kingdom Metazoa; phylum Chordata; class Mammalia; order Artiodactyla; family Delphinidae; genus Globicephala; species Globicephala melas. The sequence continues at coordinate 117,400,436 of NC_083315.2, forward strand.
TTGATGTGCAGTGCAACCTTCATGTTCTACTAAGAGTGCATCCGTAACAGTGAAGGTACAGGAGCTTAAGTCTCCATCCCTCACTCCCTAGTGGTTGGAGCTACTTCCTCAGAACTTCATTATCAGTCTTCTTGAATTTGCGCCAAAACAAAAACAAACAAACAAGTAAACCCTCAGGAAATAACTCTACAATTATACAAAATAACTTTTAAAATTCTCATAAATTAAAAAAATTCGGGAACACTCACTACTTCTTTCCCATAGCATCACACAGCAAGCAGTGCGCCTCCCAGCCCCTCCTTGAGGCCCTGTAGGCTTTCTCAGTCATCATGGTCTCACTGCACAAATATAGCCAGAGGTGTTAAGTTTCTCTTAAATTTGAAACTAAAACAACATCATAGTTACAAATCCTTCCTCCAATCTGATGCTGGGAATGACATGTAACATTAATCTCATCTTCCCTTTAGGGCTTGCCAAAGGTCAAAAAATTTTTTGACTGTAAATGGCTCTCAGCATTGATACATCCTGAAACCATCTGTGTGCATCAGGAAAGAAAGAAAGCTCACTTGCTTCTACGAAAAAAATTCATGTTTTTCATGCTCGGGGCCTTACTCCTGAGAATCAAATTGGAAAACACCATTTCTAAAGGCACATTCAAAGACAGAGACAATCTGTGAAGGAAAAAAATAGCGCTAGAAACAAGTAAACAATTCTATACTTGGATCTTTTGAAAACAAGAAAAAAGTACTTTGCAAAGGAACAAAGTCTAAGGAACTCAGAAAAACTGAAGTCAATTGTGAACCTGATTTGCTGACGCTCTTCCCATAAGAGGAGGCCTGTGCTTTTTTTTTTTAAAGGTTGCCTTGCCCATTATATAAGAGGCAGAATTTTAGTTTTTTCCTTCATAATATACCCACAGAAACTACACTGCAAGCAACTTCCCATTGCCTGGAGAATAAAGGCCAAACTCCTTGGTATAGTTTCCAAACCTCTTTATGACATGGCCCCAGCTTGGCCTTCTGGCCATATCTCCCCTATGATCTCCTACGTAGTGCTTGTTCCAGCAGTACTAGTTCTTAGCAGTTTCTCACATTTGTCACATTCTCTCAGGTCTATGCACACACACACACACATCCCTGGCTATTTTTGGAACGCTCACGTCTCCCACCCCACCATCTAGCTAACTTCTATTTCTCCTTCGAGACTCAGAGTAAGTGTCACCTATTGGAAGTCTTTTCTGATTCCCATAGGATAAAGCAGATCCCTCTCTGTTTTTATCGTCCTCTGCAATCTCTGTGTTAATGCCCACACAGGGTGAATTTAGGTGAGAAAGTTCTCTAATGGCACAGTGATCTTAATCCATTATCCCTCATGGACTGAATTTACAGAGAGATTTTTTTAAAAGACTATACCCGCAGTAGCTGTCTTACAAATATGAATACCCAAGAATAGCTTTATAAAGAAGATATAATACCAAAGCACTAAATAACAAATTTTTATACATTTAAAATTATACTAAGGTTTATATTCTTCCGTGTCTTTGAAGCAATTCTTTTTATTTATTTGTAAGTATTGATTTATAAGTACATAGAGATTTCACACTCTTGGAAACAAGAGTTCCCTATTTAAATTTTTATAGCTTCCAGAAAATATAAGCTAACATTTAAATGAATCCAGTGGCGGATCATATTTATAAAAGCCATCTGAATCATATATATTATACATTCTTGTACATTGTATTTTCATAAATAAGGCATCTCTGTAGAGTCAAATACACCTAGATAAATATCATCACAAAAAACTGTTAGAATGACTAGAATAGACTTAAAATGAACATCCTTCCTGTCCCAAGTGTGTTTTGAGCAGGGGTTGGAAGATGGAGAGGATATGCACTTTTTTTTTTTTAATTGGGGTATAGTTGCTTTACAATGTTGTGTTAGTTCCTGCTGTACAATGAAGTGAATCAGCTGTATGTATACATATATGCCCTCCCTCCTGGACCTCTCTCCCACCCCACCCCCATCCCATCCATCTAGGGCACTGCAGAGCTCCCAGCTGAGCTCCCTGCACTATACAGCAGGTTCGGGCTAGCTATCTGTTTTACACGTGGTAGTATATATATGTCAATCCCAATTCATCCCACACCTCCTCCCACCCATTCTGTGTCCACATGTCCATTTTCTACATCTGCAACTCTATTCCTGCCCTGCAAATAGGTTCATCTGTACCAATTTCTAGATTCCACACATATGTGTTAATATACGATATTTGTTTTTCTCTTTCTGACTTACTACACTCTACATGATAGTCTCTAAGTCCATCCACATCTCTACAAATGACCCGATTATATTCCTTTTTATGGCTAAGTAATATTCCATTGTATATATGTACCACATCTTCTTGATCCATTCCTCTGTCAATGGACATTTAGGTTGTTTCCATGTCCTGGCTATTGTAAATAGAGCTGCAATGAACATTGTTGTACATGACTCTTTTTGAATTATGGTTTTCTCAGGGTATACGCTGAGTAATGGGATTGCTGGGTTATATGGCAGTTCTATTTTTACTTTTTTAAGGAACCTCCATACTGTTCTCTATAGTGGCTGTTATCAACTTACATTCCCACCAACAGTGAAAGAGGGTTCCCTTTTCTCCACACCCTCTCCAGCATTTATTGTTTGTAGATTTTTTGATGGCAATTATGACTGGTGTGAGGTGATACCTCATTGTAGTTTTGATCTGCATTTCTCTAATAATTAGTGATGTTGAGTATCTTTTCATGTGCCTCTTGGCCATCTGTATGTCTTCTTTGGAGAAATGTCCATTTAGGTCTTCTGCCCATTTTTGGATTGGGTTGTTTGTGTTTTTGATATTGAGCTGCATGAGCTGTTTGTATATTTTGGAGATTAATCCTTTGTCTGTTGATTCATTAGCAAATATTTTCTCCCATTCTGAGGGTTGTCTTTTTGTCTTGTTTATGGTTTCCTTTGCTGTGCAAAAGCTTTTAAGTTTCATTAGGTCCCATTTGTTTATTTTTGTTTTTATTTTCATTATTCTAGGAGGTGGGTCAAAAAAGATCTTGCTGTGATTTATGTCAAAGAGTGTTCTTCCTATTTTTCCTCTAAGAGTTTCATAGTGTCTGGTCTTACATTTAGGTCTTTAATCCACATTGAGTTTACTTTTGTGTATGGTGTTAGGGAGTGTTCTAATTTCATTCTTTTACATGCAGCTGCCCAGCTTTCCCAGCACCACTTATTGAAGAGGCTATCTTTCCTCCATTGCATATTCTAGCTTCCTTGGTCATAGATTAGGTGACCATAGGTGCGTGGGTTTATCTCTGGGCTTTCTATCCTGTTCCACTGATCTATATTTCTGTTTTTGTGCCAGTACCATACTGTCTTGACTACTGAGGCTTTGTAGTATAGCCTGAAGTCAGGGAGCCTGATTCCTCCAACTCTGTTTTTCTTTCTCAAGATTGCTTTGGCTATTCGGGGTCTTTTGTGTTTCCATACAAATTGTAAAATTTTTTGTTCTAATTCTGTGAAAAATGGCATTGGTAATTTGATAGGGATTGCATTGAATCTGTAGACTGCTTTGCGTAGTATGGTCAAAGATTAATAAAGAGCATAGCAAGGTCAATACAACTAGAAGCTGGTCCTTTGAGAAAATAAACAAAATTGATAAACCTTTAGCCAGACTCATGAAGAAAAAGAGGGAGAGGACTCAAATCAATAAAATTAGAAATGAAAAAGGAGAAGTTACAACGGACACCACAGAAATACAAAGCATCATGAGAGACTACTACAAGCAACCCTTTGCCAACAAAATGGACAACCTGGAAGAAATGGACAAATTCTTAGAAAGGTATAACCTTCCAAGACTGAACCAGGAAGGAACAGAAAATATGAACAGACCAAACACAAGTAATGAAATTGAAATTCTGATTAAACATCTTCCAACAAACAAAAGCCCAGGACCAGATGGCTTCACAGGCAAACTCTATCAAACATTTAGAGAAGAGCTAACACCCATCCTTCTCAAACTCTTCCAAAAAATTGCAGAGGAAGGAACACTCCCAAACTCATTCTACAAGGCCACCATCACCCTGATACCAAAACCAGACAAAGACACTACAAAAAAAGAAAATTACAGACCAATATCACTGATGAAAATAGATGAAAAAATCCTCAAAAAATTACTAGCAAACGGAATACAACAACACATTAAAAGGATCATAAACCATGATCAAGTGGGGTTTAACCCAGGAGTGCAAGGATTCTTCAATATATGCAAATCAATCAATGTGATACACCATATTAACAAATTGAAGAATAAAAACCATACGACCATCTCAATAGATGCAGAAAAAGCTTTTGACAAAATTCAACACCCACTTATGATAAAAACTCTCCAGAAAGTGTGCTTAGAGGGAAATTACATCAACATAATAAAGGCCACATAGGACAAACCCACAGCCAACAACATTCTCAATGGCAAAAAACTGAAAGCATTTCCTCTAAGATCAGGAATAAGACAAGGATGTCCACTCTCACCACTATTATTCAACATAGTTTTGGAAGTCCTAGCCATGGCAATCAGAGAAGAAAAAGAAATAAAAGGAATCGAAACTGGAAAAGAAGAAGTAAAACGGTCACTGTTTGTAGTTGACATGATACTATATATGGAAAATCCTAAAAATGCCACCAGAAAACTACTAGAGCTAATCAATGAATTTCGTAAAGCTGCAGGATACAAAATTAAGGCACAGAAATCTCTTGCATTCCTATACACTAGCAATGAAACATCAGAAAGAGAAATTAAGGAAACAATCCCATTTACCACTGCAACAAAAAGAATAAAATACCTAGGAAAAAAACCTACTTAAGGAGGTAAAAGACCTGTACTCAGAAAACTATAAGACACTGATGAAAGAAATCAAAGATGACACAAACAGATGGAGAGATATACCATGTTCTTGGACAGGATATGATTTTTATGGAAGAGATTAAGTAACAAACACTGCAAGATAGTATGATCTTCTGTAGGTAAACACTGGTGAATTTTGCTTTGCTAAAATAAAGAAATATGAATAGATTGTATTGTTAAAGTAGAAATTATAAACCAATAGGTAGTATGAGAGGGATACAAATTTTGAGTTGTGGGGGAAGTGGAGTAGTATATGGGCTTAGGGTGGGAGTGAGACAGAGATCCTGGATGACAGCTGAAGATCTTTGGAATCAGAGCAAAGGTCTATTTGACTGACTTAAGCAATTGGAGGAAATTTGGGAAGAGGGATGCAGAGGAAACATAGGTGTTATGACAGAGTGATTCTAATGATCAGCTGGAATATAAATTGACAGAAGTAACCAACCAAAAAATTTTAAGGAGTAACAAGAGGGAAGTTTCTTTTCTAGTTACTATAGGTTTTCAAAATGATAAAATAATAAGAAATAAATGCAGTGTGGTATTTGTCTTGAGAATCGGTAGACTGATGGTTACACAAAGGAATAGAAAGCCTAGAAGTAATCCAAAGTATATGTAAAAATATAAAGTATATTTAAGTGACATTTCAAACTACTGAAACCAACTCAAGAAAAACAATCTGAATAGACCTGTAACAAATAAAAAGATTGAATTAGTAATCAAGAAGTTACCCATAACCTCTTTTGACTATACCTTAAATTAGCCTTTAGGAATCCACTGATATATGTTTGAGGCATAAAAGAGAACAGAACATTTGCTGTTTCCAATGTCAATTCTCTCTCTTTTTTTTTAAAGATCTTTTCTTGCAATTATGAAATAAATTACAGTTTGGAAAAGTGCATTAAAAAAAAAAAAAAAAAACTTACCCACAAAGAAAAACTTAGGCCCAGATGGCTTTACTGCTGAATTCTATTAAACATTTAAAGAAGAATGAATACCAATTTTTCACAAATTCTTCCAAAAATTCGAAGAGGAGGGAATACTTCCCAACTCATTCTATCAGACCAGTATTACCCTGGTACCAAAACCAGACAAAGACATCATAAGGAAAAAGAACTACAGACCAATATCTTTTATAAATATGGATATAAAAATCCTCAACAAAATACTAGCAAACTGATTCTAGCAAAATACAAAAAGAATTATATACCATGATCAAGTAGAATTTATCCCTAGGGTAATTTAACATCTGAAAAGCAATTAACGTAATACCCTCTTTGGACAGAAAAAAACCCCAAAAAACGTATGGTCATCTCAATAGAAATAGAAAAAGAATTTGATCAACACCCTTTCATAACAGAAACACTAAACAAACTATAAATCAAAGGGAACTTCCACAACCTGAAAAAGGACAAGTACAAAAACCCCAAAGCTAACATAATACTTAATGGTGAAAAACTGCATGCTTTCCCTCTAAGATCAGGAATAAGATAAGGGTGTCTGCTCTTGCTACTTCCATTCAACATCATATTAGAAGTTCTAAAGAAAGCAATTGGGGAAGAAAAAGAAATAAAACTTGTCCAGATTGGAAGAGAAGAAGTAAAACCATCTCTGTTCACAGATAACATAATCTTGTCTGTGGATAATCCTAAGGAATCCACCAAAAACTATCAAAACTAATGAGTTCAGCAAGTTTGCAAGATATAAAATCAATATACAAAAATCAATTATATTTCTATACACCTGCAATGAACAATCTAAAAATGAAATTTTTAAAACTTCATTTATAATAGCATCAAAAAAGAATAAAATGCTTAAGAATAAATTTAGCAAAGTGTAAAATTTATGCTCTGAAATCTATAAACATTATCCAAAGAAATTAAAGAAGATGAAAATCACCCCATCTTCATGAATTAGAAGACAATATTATTAAGACAGCAATATTCTTCAACTTGACCTACAGATTCAATGCAATCTTTACTAGAATTTCAGCTGATTCCAATATTCATATGAAATTGCCAGAGAACCAGAATAGCCAAAACAAGCTTAAAAAAGAATAAAGTAGGAAGACTCACACTCCTCAATTTGAAACCTTAGTACAAAGTTACAGTAATCAAAACAGTGTGCTCTAGCATAAGGATAGACATATAGACCAATGGAATAGAATTTAGAGTCCAGAAATAAATCCATATGTCTATAGTCAACTGATTTTCAACAAAGGTACCAAAATCATTCAATGGGGAAAAAAAAGTCTTTTCAACAAATGGTTTTGGTACAACTGGATAGCCACATGCAACAGAATAAGGTTGGATCCTTACCTCATACCACTTCCAGAAATTAACTCAAGATGGATCAAAGACCCAAATTTAAGCACTAAAACTATTAGAAGAAAACATAGGGGTAAAGCTTCATCACCTTGGATTTGACAATGATTTCTTAGATATGACACCAAAAGCACAAGCAATAAAAGAACAAATAGATAAGCTGAATTTCATCAAAATTTTAAAAACTTTTGTGCATCAAAGGATACTACTAAGAAAGTGAAAAGACATCCATAGAATGGGAGGAAAGTTTTTCAAAACATATATGGAATAAGGGTTTAGTAGCCAGAATACATAAAGAGCTCTTGTAACTCACCAAACAACCTGATTAAAACATGGGTAAGGCACTTAAATGACATTTTTCCAAAAATGATAAGCTAATGACCAACAAGCATATGAAAAGATGCTCAACATCATTAGTAATTAGGAAAATGTTAATCAAAACCACAATGAGATACCATTTCACACCCATTAGGATGGCTATATTTTTGTAACATGGAAAACAGTAAAGTATTTACAAGAATATGGAGAAACTGGAACACTTGTACATTGCTGGTATGAATGTAAAATGATGCAGCCAGTATGGAAACCAGTTTGGCAATTCCTGAAAAGTTAAACATAGAATTACCATACAATCCAGCAATTCCACTCATAGACATATGCTATAAATAATTAAAAATAGGTACTCAAATATGTGTGCATGAATGTTCACTCTAGCACTATTCACAACAGCTAAAAGAAGCAACCCAAATGTCATCTGTCAACAGATGACTGGATAAACAAAAGTTGATATAGCCATACAACAGAATATTATTTGGCTATAAAAAAAAAGAATGAAGTACTGATACATGCAAGAACATGCATGAACCTTGAAAACATTATGCTAAGTGAAAGAAGTCAGTCACAAAAGCTTAAATGTTATATGATTCTACTTATATAAAATGTCCAGGGACTTCCCTGGCGGTCCAGTGGTTAAGACTCTGTGCTTCCAATGCAGCAGGCACGGGTTCGATCCCTGGTCAGGGAAACAAGATCCCACATGCCGCACAGCAAGGCCAAAAAAGAAAAATAATGTCCGGAATAGGTAAATCTATAGAGACAGAAAGTGGATTAGTGGTTGCTTAGTGCCAGGGCACTAGGCTGTAAGGGAAGTAGGGGATGAAAGGGTGATAAATAGTTTCTTGTTAAAGTGATAAAAATATTCTAAAATTAATTGTGGTGATGGTTGCACATATCTGTGACTATATTTAAAATCATTGAACTGTATGATTTAAATTGAACTGTATGATTTAAATTGGTTAATTATATAGTATGTGAATTATATTTCAATAAACCTGTTTAAGAAAAATACAAAGAGAGAGAGAGAGAGAACTGGAGGAATATACACCAAAATGTTAATGATAGTGAGATTACGAGCATGGCCAGTGGCTCACCTTAAGAGTTTAAGCAAACTTCACATTCTCAGGACAATTGTTGATACGAGTGAGTGCTTAATAAATATTGGTTGCTACTAAAATATATATATATATATATATATACAAACTTCAAAGAAAAAAAACAACTAAAAATCACTCCAGGCCAAAATGTAGTAAAAGGGACCAAATTCACCCTCCTGCTTGGAGCAGCAAAAAAAAAAAAAAAGAAAAAAGAAAAAAGAAAAGAAAGCAACAAAAACATGTTAAAAAAACAAAACATTTTTGAGGCACTGGATGTCAGATAACAAAGGACAGTGATCCCTAAGAGACAGGAAACAAAAACAAGGTGAACTCACAAATTGCACCAGTTTACTGTCTTGAGTTTCCAACAGTGCAGCAGGGAGGGGGAAATCAAGAGGTGCCAGCAGACTCCCTGAGTTGAGAGGATCAAAGAAGCTAGAAATCTCAGGATAGAGTACCAGAGAGGAGAAAACTGCATAGAAAGGGAACTCCAGAGAAATGTAGATAGTTCCTCCCAAGTGTTCAGCTGATTACTGATCAACGCATGTTCTTAAGGAAAGTACTCAAGGCCACAGAAAGAACTACTCCAAAAAATTAGAAGTAACAATGCCTGGTTTCCACACAGGTCTGGGACTAGTGCCTGTTCCCACCAACCAGACTGGGGAACCTTATGATTCACAGGGCATTTGGCAGAGAACATAGAAGGGTCTTACCTCAATATTGGGTGATAATTAGCCCTAGACTGAGCACTGCTGTGGTCACACCTAAAAAGTCTTAAAAGTAACAACATCCACAGTATATAAAGAATCATGTATTCTCAAAACTCAGTAAGAGACCAAACAATCCAATTAAAAATAGGGAAAAAAATCTGAACAGACACTTCAAGAAAGAAGATATACAGAGGCCAAATAAGCACATGAAAAGATATTCAATATCACATATCAATAGGAAAATGCAAATTAAAACCACCATGTGATAACACCTCACATCCACTAGGACGGCTAAAATGTCAACGACTGACCATACCAGTTGTTGGTGAGGATGTGGAAGAACTGGAACTCTCATCACTACTGGTGGGGATGTAAAATGGTACAATCACTTTGGAAAAGGGTTTTGTGGTTTCTTAATAGACATCTGCCATATGAGCTAGCCATTCCCGTCTCCCACCTAGGAGAAAGCGTATGTCCATACAAAGACATACAGGAATATGCATAGCAGCTTGTTACAGATAAAAACTGGTAACAATGCAGATATCTATCAACAAGGTGAATAAACTGTGACATTTTTACAATGTAATAATATTCAGCAATATAAATAATTAAACTACTGACACATGCAAAAATACAACTGAATCTGAAAATAATTATGCTGAGTAACAGAACTGCCAGACCAAAAAAAGGTGCACATACTGTATGATCTCATTTATTATAAAATTCTAACTAAACTATAGCAATAGAAAGCAGATCAATGGTTGCCTGGATATGGGGCAGGAGAAGGATGAGGAGAGAAAGAGAGGGACTATACAAAAGGCATGAGGAAATCTATGGTGATGATTTCACAGATGCATACAAATGTCAGAACTTTTCCAACTATACACTTTATTTGAAAAACAAAAGTTCATACCACGACAAAGTTTATGATTTCCTGTTATACAATGAAATTCATATTTTATACATTTTACCTACTTTTTTCCTAAATGAAAAATAACTTATAAAAAGAGAATCATGACAATTTATAACAAAGGAAACCTTAGAGATTATTTAATATATTTCCCTCTTTTTCAGAAGAGGAAATTGGCCTCCAGAGAGGTAGATCTGCCCAAGGTCGTCACATCATCGGTAATGACTAGGAAAGGGCTGCTGGCAGTACTCTTTTTATACTACTTGGTTCTTTGAGTGTTTCAGACCTTAAGAATAAAATGTCCTCTGTGAACATACAGACTATATATGTTATTACAACTATTCCTGCAGCTCATTCTAAGTTTTCATTTGGTAGGTAAGAATATTTGTAAGTGTACAAATTTTATCTGAATTATTTGCATACCATAACAGTATTTACTCAGAGACTTCAAGTTTTGAAATGAAATACATTTTTCATATGAATGAGTCTGACATATCTGTCTGGTAACAGGAAGCTTATAAAATAGGTCTTATAATATTTGAATTCCTTCTTACTACAGTTTATGTAAAAAACCATAGACCATATCTTTGGACTGGGAATATACTTAAGTATTTATATAGAATGTATATTCAAAACAGAATCTAGGTTTATTGCGGACTGTGGCCAGTTGAACTAAAAATAATTTAGTGCCAGTAATATGAAAATGTATCAAGATTGCAAATAGTCTTCAAAAGCAAGGTAAGGTCTTTTGAAACAATGCTTCACTATAGAAATCCAATAACTAGGATTTTCTTTGGAACACTAAAGTGGCTGTTATTTATCATAGCAATGTGGGAGACACATTCAGAGATCTATTTTTATTTAATTTTTTTTGTTGCACCACACGGCATGCGGGATCTTAGTTCCCCAACCAGGGATAGAACCCGTGCCCCCTGCATTGGAAGCATGGAGCCACTGGACCACCAGGGAAGTCCTGGAGATCTATTTTTAAGTAATAGGCAAGAGGACTTATGTTTTCTGCTGTAATTGGTAAATATTACAAATCTACACACTACTGAATTTTTCACTCCCCATCTCCACCTCCTCTTGTTCTCTCATTTTTCCAAAAATAACAAAACAAAGAAACAAACAAAAGCAAAACAGCATAAAATAGTCTCTCCATGTTTCCTCAACGCCCCGTTTGCTCGGTGACATATATTCTAGCAGGACAGTGGAGAGAAGACTCTGACTTGAAAAACTGAAAGCCTCCATATTTATGAGCCAATCTATGGCTTACCCAAATTCAACGGTTTTAGTGGAAAAATATTCAATAAATATGTATATTTTAGACATACTTGCAAATTCTAGGTACCTCAGAATTCATTCATAAAATATTCTGAAACATTTCCCAAATGTGCTGTGCTAAGCAAACATTAAGTAACAATAATCCTTTTGCTCACCCCTTGGGTGGAAATTTTCACACATTAAAAGAGAATTGAGGATAATGGCATTAGGCTGCTCCAGCCTTGACTCGATGGAGTGCATCTGCAGCACTCAGTATTTACAATGTGCAGAGGATGAATTCTCCTACCTAGGAAAAACCTCAGCCTCAATACCTGCTAACATTTGACTCTATGTAGTGTGATACAGGTTTTTAAATGCTGTCCTGACCCAGTTTTGAGGCCCTGGCTAGAGGCTGGTCATTTCTGCTTCCTGAGCAGTCAATTAAGCCCACACCCTGAACCACCTCCAATATCAGCTCTCACACTCTTGGCCCCTATACACCTGCTCTAATTGCCCCAGGGCCAGGTACCAGACAACCAGGGACAGCCCCTATGCCCCAGAGTCTACTGACACTGCTCACATTAGCCAATCCTAAACGTGGTTGCCCATTCTTTCCCTCAGAAACTGCAGTATAAAGGCACTTGCCCACAGTTCTCCTCTCTCCCTCTGCCTTGTGGCTGACCCTAGTTCTTCCCTGAGTGGCCCTGCACGGTGTGCTGTGTTCTCCCCAGGGAACTGTGAGTCCAACAAACTACAAAACCCTTTCTGCCTTCTATTGATCTGTTTTGGCCTCACCATACCTCACCCAAGGTAATATGGTGAAAAATAAGGGAGGGAGGGAAGGTGGGAGAGAGAGAGGAAGGGAGAAGGAAGAAAGGGAGGGAGGGAGGGAGGGAGGGAGGAAGGAAGGAAGGAAGGAAGGATTTTAATTGGCTCTTAAAAGCAACATATTTAGTTTTGCTAAAATTTAACTCAAACCAATAATATCTGTACAGAGTGTAAGTTCCTTATGGAAGAAGTCTGAAATGCAGCAACAGTTTACAAAATATGATAAGCTATGTCTATTTACATACTGAGAGCACCTAACATGTCAAGCCATGTGCTTATATCGCATTACCTCATGTAGTTCTGAAAAAGACCAGCGAGGTAGAGCTACTATTATATCTATATTAAATACATGAATCTGAGGCACAGAGAAAGATACAAAAATTGTCTAAAAGGACAGAGCTAGCAAATGGTGGAGCCGGGATTTGAACTCACATTTCTCTAAAACCAGAACCTAAGCTCTTAAGTCCTAAGTGATACTACCTTCAAATAGCTGCTCGTCCAACAAATATTTATTGAGCACCTATTTTATGACATTGTATTATATATTAGAGAAAAAGGCATCGAACTGATTCTCAGAATGCTTATTTCATAGTGACAGTGAGGTTATTTTACCTATAAGAACAAGATAGCTTGATAGGTATTGGATGGATTTTATCTAGGGTGCTACAGAAGTATAATCATTTACTTAACTAAGTAAATAGATTTGTACCACTACTATCCTTTGCCCCCTGCCTCCATTTACACACACACACACACACACACACACACACACACACACACACACACACACACGCACACACACACACACTCCTTTAAATTGCTCTTTTGGCTAGTTCTACCTCTGCCAAAGGATGAAATCTCAGTAAAATCTCATAACTTTTTTCTGACTACTCTCAAATACTAAAAAGTCCTCAGGTCACTTTTAGCCAAAAGGACTTTCTTTTTCAGTATCTGAAAAGCGTAATTTGGAGCAATAATCAAACCCTGCACATCCTTCAAAGTTAAACTGTCCCCAGCTCAAGCCTGCTGCAGCTCAGGAAGCCTACAGTGAGGGAGGCAAGCATGGTTGCTACCACCTGCTTCAATTCCTTGCCTGGCCTTCCACTCCTCTCTCTCACTCTATGGCTTCTGAACCCCTGGGAGTGAGGGGAGGGCTGTTCTCCAGACTCGGTGCATGTCTACACTCACAAGGCGCTTCTGTGGATTCCTCAGAAATTCAGAATCCCCCACTGGAAGCCTCTCGTTGCATGTCCCAGGACAGATGTGGTACCTATAATTCCACTGCCTCTCCCCAACCTCTATCAGCCCCAACATTCGGTGACCCGCCCTGCACAGACTCTTGGTGAAATGCTTTCAACAGCCAACCTCCACCACCACGATCTGCAGCCCCTTTGAAGACTTGCCCTTTTTTTTGTCCACTCTTTTTTTTTAGATTCTTTTCCCATTTGGCCATTACAGAGTATTGAGTAGAGTTCTCTGTGCAATACGGCAGGTTCTTATTAGTCTTCTATTTTATATACAGTAGTGTGTATATGTCAATCCCAACCTCCCAATTTATTCCCCTCCATGCCCTGGTAACCATAAGTTTGTTTTCTACATACTCTACTTCCATTTTTGTAAATACGCTCATATGTACCCTTTCTTTTAGATTCCACATATAAGCGATATCATGATATTTGCCTTTCTGTGTCTGACACTTCACGGTATGACCATTTCCAGGCTCTAACTGACATTTCCTTCCTCTGTATGGTCTTCAGAGGAAATGCCACCACCCTGCCATGGGGGAAGTGCAGTCTTCCCCCAACACAGCTCACCCTCAGCACTCTGAAACCTGTGGAAGACACGTGTACATTGGACCCCCAATTCTCTACTGTCAAGCTCTGCAGGAAGCACCTGGCCATCCTCTTCCACGATGGGGGAAGGGAGCAGGGTACCTCAGACCCCAGCAATTTTGCTTCATCCACTCAGTGCTTTCATACCTACATGACCACATCCTTGGCATGTCTAACATGGGTGCCCCAGCACCTCACTTTGAATGGGGATGTTTAGCAAATATTGTTTTGTTCTCAGTCTTTGAGGCTTCAGCCAAAATCCAGACAGAGTGTCATTTAATATTCTGTTTCAGAAACATAAAGAAGGATGCTCACCAGACTGAATAATGCATAGCACAGCAAAAACTGTCTCTATATGGTTGTTTTCCAATATTTTCTATTAAGGAAAATGGATTTGTCTTCTAATTCTCACTCTGCTCCTAGAAATGCTTTGTGAACCTGAGTAAATCATTAGTCCTCCGTGTTTTCACCTAAAATTATACGAAACTATAAAATTATTTAAAGTTTGTTGAAAAGTCTCTCCAAGAAAATATAGCTCTGTCATTTGAGGCTAATATACATCAATCTTCCTAGCCCAGAAAAGACAAAAAACTAAAAATTAGCCAGAGAGCAGCAGGAGAACTGCCTTTGAATAAACCCAAATTCCTGACATCGTGCCCTACATCTCCAGGAGGAATTAAAACTCTCACCTTCCCAATCTCAGAAGCAAGTTACTCATATCAAGCCTGACTTTATGCCCCAGTTCTGATCACTAAGCTTCTACATTGTTCTCTTTGCCGTGTTCCTTACCTTGTTAACCTGACTAGTAGACAGGTTCACCCAGGACAATCCTCCTCCCAAAGGCAAGGACCCGCTCTGAATTTAAGCCAAGCATGAGGATGACGGTGCCTGTTGGAAGACTTCTCAGAAGTAAGCACCTGTGATTCATGAATACCCCATACTCCTGGAACCACTGTCTTCTTAGGGACTCCACCTTCTCAGAATGAGCTCCCTGCTAGCTGTACCCTTACCCTAGGACAGGACACAGGTCCACTGCCACTTCAATCACAGCACCTGCCCCACTCCAAGATCCTAAAGCATGCAAGGTATTGGCATAAATGCCAAATGGAGCTAACTGGGCTAAAAGTATGCATCTTTCCAAAAACGCATTGTTTACAGTATTTCCTCCTTTATCCTTTTACTTTTAAAGAATAAATCTTTCTCTAGTGTTTTCATGGCTGACATAGAGTAACTGCCTTATTTTGATTAAAATTAAAATTGAATCATTTTCGTCTCTGTCCTTAGAGCATAGGTTCCACAAACATAAAGTAGGTAATTGATCTTATTTAAGAAATTTGCAATGGAACAATAAAAACAATTAAGTGCAATGACTCTAGTACAGATGTTCTGAATCCAATATTTCTCAAAAGGCTTTGACAACATCCAAAGTTGTATGAAAATATTTGGCAGTGGTAACTCAAAATTTAAGTATTCTGTTCTTTTTTCAAGCACTAGCCAAGAATGGAAGAGTCTTCACGAACAATCTAATTGAGAGGTTCTGGAAAACAAATCTGTAGCACATGGTCATTTTTTCTCTGTTGATGGTTCAGCTGAGCCAGTGATATTTATGAGTCCATGGCTGAGGGCTCTATAGGTTCTGGATCAATACACTCTTTCCTAAAGTTATAGACTGAATGTTTGTGTCCCTCTGCCCCTAAATTCATATGTTGAAGCCCAAACCACTAGTGTAAAGTAATTAAGTAAAGTAATTAAGGTTAAATGAGGTCATAAGGGCGAGGCCTTGATCTGATAGGATTAGTGTCCTTCTAAGAAGAGACACTAAAAAGCATGGAAAATGAAAGGCGACATGAAGACATAACGAGAAGGCGGCCATCTGCAAGTGAGAAAGAGAGATCACACCAGAAACTGCATTGCCAGAACCTTGATCTTGGACTTCTTGCATCCAGAACTGTGAGAAAATACATTTCTGCTGTTTACGCCATTCAGTCTATAGTACTTTGTTATAGTATCCTCAACCAACTAAATACACCCAGGAACTTATCAACGGAGGAGAGGACGAAAAGACATTTTCTTCCTCTTTCTCCAAGTGGGATCCCAGAAATTCCCCAGTGTATATTAAAATATTAATATCTTGCTTTCACACAGTTTATATGCATAGTCCTATTTATTCTTCACAATCTTGTAGTTAGGCAGAGCTAGCATTATTAATCCCGTTTTACAGATGAGATGGAATGTGGCTAAGCCAAGATTAGATGCAGAACTTTTGACTCCTAGCCCAAGCTTCTTACACTGCACCTCATGCGAGTACTTTAGAGATACTGAGAGTAGCTTTAGAGATCTTTCCACTCCTGAGTCAGCTCACAGTTAGAACATCTCTGGGAATCATAGCACTGGTTCCAGGATAAGACACTAGACTTCAAAAGGGGTACCTCTTAACAGATAAGCAGAATTATCTGCCATTGGTCAGGAGAACCATGAGCTATTAATAAATAAAGCTGAAGAAAAAATTAAAACTGGAGTTGTGCTCGATTTCAATAATTTTAATTATTAATTTAGAGTGATAGTAATTTTGACCTTTTAACAAAACCTTCTTTATATACCATTTTTGAGTTTTGACTATCTGTGGACACAAAGGAATAAATCTTGGCCACTCTTTGTCCTGGAACACACCATCTACAGCTCCTCCTGGGAGAAAGAGCTCAGCTACAACTTAAAGTTCAGTACATTCACTCTTCTGATTAATTTGGAGCAGTGGAGCAATTAAAGAACAGATGCTATGGATTAATGTTCCACATCACATTGAGAAGCCCTTCTATAGGCCCTGGTGCTATTTTTAAAATATCTGAGCTCTGAATGTCACTCCATTAATAAAGATTTCAGCAGCTTAGTCATTAACACCAACAAGACCTTATCATTAGAACAACATATACTTTCAGGCTCATTTTTCTGTTGTGCAAATCAATGATGAAAAACTTCAGAAACTGAACCAATGTTAGATAGTTTAGTATAACTGATCTGGGGCTCATATTCAAAACATTTATTTTATCCATACATAATATCTTAAAATATGTCTCTTTCCTAATAGGCAGCCAAAAACCCCTATTACTGACATTTGGTTTCAACTCGCCCTAATACAGAATGTCTCTCTTTGCTCCCTTTTCAACTGTTCCTGAGGATGACTGCCAAACCCTAAGGAAAAGGGAAAACTTGGTTGCCTTTAGCATGTAAGCCTCTCAGTGTCAGCAGTTACACCATTCTCTCCTTTAGGCTGAGTTTGCACTGTACTGGAAAATAGAGGCCTCTAAGTATTCATGCCTCTTCAGACTGGCTGTCAAAAGCCCTTCACGTGCAATCTTCTTATTTGGCCCCAAAGAAGACAGTCTCTTCTAAATAGTGCTCAAATGGTTATCCCATTCAGAAAGAATGGAATATTTGTTTGATATAGAACATAAATTTATTCTAGTTAAAATAATATTTTGTTTGTAGAAATTTTTATGTGCATCCAGAGAAAAGGGAGATTTTAAAATCAGAAATCTCAAAAATTAATGGGAAGCATTTTAAAAATAATTTTAAGTAATTATAAACAACCTAAATATCCAGTAATAGGGATTTGGTATGGGGATATCTATGTAGATGTAGATACAGATATAGATATAGATATGGAGAATGAGATTTCCATTCAATAAAGCACTCTGTATCTAAAATAAATAATCCTGATGCTTCCAGTTCTATATAATAGACTATTTACATATACTTACCTTCTCTTCCTCAAAAATGCCTGTAAAAATTACAATCAAGAAATACAGAAGCTAGCAAGCACAGAGCAGCACTAAAAAGGGGAAAAAGAGCCATCAGCAGACCAGAGATTTATTAAAATCTTTAGAAAATGGCAAGTAGACGAATCATACTGTCAGATGAAACAAAAGCAAAGAAGCAAATGTTCCAGCACTGAAGACACCTGGCTTCACTCTGAAAAAAGTGAATGCTGAGCAAAATGAAGAGAAAGATCAAAACCTAGACATATCGCCATGAAATTTCATAACACACCAAAGATAAAGAGGATATGCCAGAAACTTCCAGGAAAGGGCTATGGAAGTTCCCTATTGTTTGATGTATTCATTATCTGAGTTCTTACAGCCATGAGATTGCATAGGGAAGCAGTCATGGTTCAAAAATATTCATTAATCGACTGGCCACTTGTAAAATTAGTCCTGATTCAAATACTCATCCCATATCACACTGACATCTGTCCTCACCAATCACATCAGAGTCTATTTTGGTCAATTTAATTGAATTTTTAATAAATATATGATTAAAATATGTAAGCCATAAATATTTAATAAATGTAAAATAATAAATATATAGCATAAATTGACTTTAAAGTAAAATTGCAAACCTTGAAAAGATGTTAGATTTCATAGGGTTGATAAAAGTGTTGGTGACTTGAGTCACCAACAGAGCTACTGCTAAATGAGAATTTTAGCAGAGTTAGATCAGTTTAGGATGGATGAGGAGAAAACCAACCAGGAGAATGGTAAATAAGAAAGGGTCATCAAGGGAGATTCATTTAAAAATCAAAGAATTTAAGACAGGCCCTTGTAGGGAAGTCTTGAAATATTTTTGCAGAAATTACTATCTTTATGATTGTGCAGGAAAGTGAAATATGAACTTGGAAGATATCATATCATTCTACCATCTATTTTTATCAGAAAATGGTAACCCCCAAACAATCCAATTTAAATAGATTTATATTAAGAGGACTTTTCTAGTGCTACTTTCCCAAGAAACAGGAGACTTCCTATAGATAGAAAGGAAGCAGAAACAGGATTGCATTGTATTACTCTCATTAGCAAGAATAAGTGCTGAAAATAGTGAAAAAAAGTCGGTAAAATTCTGAAAAAAATGACTTTATATCAATAATTCTATACATAATCAAACTACTAATCAAATATGAAAGCAAAACAATGACATGCAAGAATTCTGAAGGTTTACCTGCCATGTACTCTTTTGAAAAAAGTACTCCAGCCATATTTTAAAAGAGGAAGGAAGGAGGAAGAGAGGGAGGGAGAGTGGGAGAGAGGGAGGGAGGAAGAAAGAAAGGGAAAGGGAAACCAAGAATATGGAATGAAAGGTATGAGGAGATTTCTGCTTTAGGTAATGAAAGACTGAGTAGTTTAACCAAATCTAACCACACTCTGGGAAAAAAAAAACACAAAAGCTTGATTAAATATATTATTTTAAAATCTTCTTAAAAGCATCAAAGATATATCAAGACAATAAGGAATTACAGGACAAAAATCCAACACTTGGGAAAAGGTTTGCCCTGTGATCACTGGCTGACCTGAAAGAGGTAGCTGATATGTGCTTTGATAGCCTCTTAGAGCTAAGGGGAAAAGTCAGAGTTCAGGGCTCACCCAATACTGGGAATTGGGGCCCCCAAAGGGCTACACCCTGAGAATAGTGATAAAACAAAAATAACTCAACCTTGTGCAGACGGTAGACTCACTTCTTTTTAAAATATCAATAGTCCATGAAATCTCAGGCTGTGAGACTGCCTGAGAACACTCTAGGTTGTTGGTACCCCTCGTTGGAGGAAGAGAATATCATCCTAAGTCTCAAATTATTTCAACAAATACTTTTTCAAACACAATGCCCAGCATACACCAAAGCATGAAGAGAAAAGATACAATGAGCAAGAACCAACAGTGATAAAAATAACCAAAATAGTCAGGCATTACCATATACAGTAAAACTATGCTTAACGTTTTCAAGGAGAAGAAAAATAAGCTGTGAAAATTTCAGCGGGGAAGGAACTAACAACTATAAAAAGTAACTTTGCAGATTTAAAAAAGAAACAAATTGAGATTCTACAATGGAAAAATCCATTTAAAAAATTAAGAATTCAGGGCTTCCCTGGTGGTGCAGTGGCTGAGAGTCCACCTGCTGAGGCAGGGGACACGGGTTCGTGCCCTGGTCTGGGAAGATCCCACATGCCGCGAAGTGGCTGGGCCCGTGAGCCATGGCCACGGAGCCTGTGCTCCACAACGGGAGAGGTCACAACAGTGAGAGGCCTGCATACTGCAAAAAAATAAATAAATAATAAAAAATTAAGAATTCAATGGAATTTAACAATATATTGGACAGTGGAAGAGACACTTAGTGAACTTAAAACAGGTCAGAAGACACTCCCCAGCATGCAGCATACAAGAAAAAGATGGAAAACATGGAAGAGAATGTAAAAGACTCAGAATTCCATGAGAAATCCTTAAGTTCCGGCATCTAGAAGAATAAGAATGGGCACTGGTCATTTTTGTGGAGATTTTAGCCTAGAATTTTCCAAAACTCATGAAAAATATCTGTCTTCCAACTTAGGAATCCAAATAAATCCCAAACAGATCATAGTGAAATTGGATAAAACCAAAAAGATCTTCAGTGCAGCCAGAGCAACTCACCTTCACGAGAATAACAATAGACTGACAGGTGACTTCTGAACAGCATCAATGCAAGTCAGAAAGAAACTGCTAACCTAGGATTTGTAACTAGCAAAAATAAAATCATTTTCAGATGAATTAAAAAACTGAAAGAGTTCACCATTAGGACACCTGCATCCAAAGGAATCTGCAAAGTATGTTTTCAGTTCACTAATTGTCTCTTTGACTGTCCAATATGTTGTTAAATTCTCACTGACTTCTTCCAGAGAAAAGGGAAATGATGGCTGGAAATCAAGGGCTCAAAAATACAAAAAGAATAAAAAGAAAAGAAAGTTGTAAATGTGAGTAAATCTCAATAAACACTGATCCATTAAAAAATAATAATATTTACATAAGGAACTATGTAAATGAAGTTAAGTGTTCTAAGCAGCTTGTATTACCCAGGAAGAGAGTAAAATTATCCATTAATATTAGACATTGATAAGTCAATGATACATTTTGTATAGGGAAAGAGCATAATACAACTAAAAGAGAGCAAAAAAAATCAATGATTAAAAAAAATCAATTGGAAGTCAAGAAGGCCAGACTCCATAGGACTTGAGGATATCTGCTGGGCCTCAGATTTTCTATTAAGGATCTGGGGCCACCACGGTCTCCAGCTTTTAGAGTAGATACCAAATCAATTTGTTGGGGAAAGCAAGCATTCAGAAATTCCTGTTTATTTTTTCAATACATAGGTGCTATGATGACATGGGGAGTGTCCCAGTTATTCAGAATCATTTCAACAAACTTGCTATGATAAGCATATCACATTCAAGACAGTCACTTCTTATATCCTGGGAAAGAATGGCAGATATGGAGACTTTTTTAGGGAGACCCTGGCAATTCTCCTCCTGATTTTCATTCCTCAAAAGGTAAAGATGGCAAATACGAGCTAGTAGTGGCAGCAAATTAGCTTATTCCTGGAGATTAAAGATTTAATGACAAAGAGTGATGTAAACAGGCAACATGCAGAAAATCTGGTGGCAGGACTGTTCACCTAAGTGCCTTGTTACATTCATAGAGGACTCGAGGAAGTTAAAGGTAACCAGCGAATGAAATCAGGGATTCAGACTCTTGATTTGAGCATCTTCCAACATTACAGAGGAATAGAGTCCTGTAAAGTGCCTCAGATATTTTCTATTCTGCCACATTTATTCTAGGTTTTCCTTTGTGATCATGATCAAAGATCTCAACCTTTCACCACCAATTTATGTTGACTACAAGACTACTTGCTTCTGTCATCAAAAGCTCCTTGAAATTTGTTATGTCTGTTTCTGTGTGCATCAATATTCTACAATTTTGCTCTTTGCCACTACATGTGAGATGGCTTTAAAATTTCACTGCCTCTTTTTTTTGAAAGCAAAGTAGAAGAAACTAAAAGTGACTGAGTAATGATACAATACTTATTCTTTCCAGGTCCCAGGTTATCAGTTGAAATTGTAATACAGGAATCGCATCAGAAAGTCTTTGACAAGAAATGATATAATAATATACACCATTATTTTTAATGTAGCTGGATTCTTAGAGGAAATATTTCCAAAGCCACACTTTTTGTGCACTTCTTAGAGAGTGATTTTTTTAAAGAAAGTCATTCTATGTATTATATATATTTTTTCTGTTTCCTGACTAATTTTTTACCAGAAATGGAGAAGAAATAGCAAATGTGTCATTATTTTAATAGGATGATTATTTGTCAAAGTGAGGTTTGGGGTTTAATTATAGTTTTAATGCATGTAGTTTAACTTCAAACTGAAGTCCCTTTTGTGAAAAGACAGGTGTGTGAAATTTGAATACAATTTTAGAAAAACAATGAATACATTGCCAATTATTAACTTTAACAAGTTAAATAAATAAAACCATAATTCACTAATCTGAAACTATTTAGATACAAACAAATATTTATTCCTTTGTCTGGCATCTTTATATGTTTAGACAATGTGACCAAATTAAAATGGTTCATTGCTGAGTGACTACAAAACTGAACTTTGAATGAGCAAGGAAAGTGAGTAACAGTAGTCTAGCAGGGGAAATTTTTCTTCAGAACAATGGTTTTAAGAGCTTCTTTGTAAAAGCTAAAGCCTAAGTTCTTTTGGGAATTTCTCAGAGACTTAATTTTAGTGGTTAATAGTAATTCTCAGATACAATTATTTATAATTACTCACATTTCAATGAAAACAAATGTATAAATATTAGAGACTCTTCTCTAGAAGCTTTGGAATGTAAATTTCTATAAATTCATAAAAGAAAATTCTTTGTAATTTTAACATTAAAAGAAGTTTTGTGGGTGATTGGTTCAAGATGGCGGAGTAGAAGGACATGTGCTCACTCCCTCTTGAAAGAGCACAGGAATCACAACTAACTGCTGAACAATCATCAGCAGGAAGACACTGGAACTCACCAAAAAAGACACTCCACTTCCAAAGACAAAGGCAAAGCCAAAATGAGATGGTAGGAGGGTTGCAATCACAATAAAATCAAATCCCACAACTGCTGGGTGGGTGACACACAAAACTGGAGAACAATTATACCACAGAAGTCCACCCACAGCAGTGAAGGTTCTGAGGCCCATGTCAGGCTTCCCAACCTGGGGGTCTGGCAACAGGGGGGAGGAATTCCCAGAGAATTAGACTTTGAAGGCTGGTGGGATTTGATTGCAGGGCTTCAACAGGACTGGGGGAAACAAAGACTCCACTATTGGAGGGCACACAAAAAGTAGTGTGCATATCAGGACAGGACACGGGGGAAGAAACAGTGACCCCACAGGAGACTGAACCGGACCTACCAGCTAGTGTTGGAGGGTCTCCTGAAGAGGCAGGGGATGGCTGTGGCTCACCACAGGAACAAGGACACGGGCAGCAAAAGTTCTGGGAAGTACTGCTTGGCATAAGCCCTCCTGGAATCCGCCATTAGCCACACCAAAGAGCCTGTAGGGTCCAGTGCTGGGTCACGGCAGGCCAAACAACCAACAGGGAGGGAATTCAGCCCCGCCCATCAGCAGACAAGCAGATTAAACTTTTAATGAGCTCTTCCCGCAAGAGCAACACCCAGCTCTACCCACCACCAGTCCCTCCCATCAGGAAGCTTGCTCAAGCCTCTTAGATAGCCTCATCCACCAGAGGGCAGGCAGCAGAAGCAAGAACTACAGTCCTGTAGCTGATGGAATGAAAACCACATTCACAGAAAGATGGACAAAATGAAAAGGCAGAGGAATATGTACCAGATGAAGGAACGAGATAAAATCCCAGAAAAACAACTAAATGAACTGGAGATAGGCAACCTTCCATAAAAAGAATTAAGAATAAAGATAGTGAAGATGACCCAGGACCTCAGAAAAAGAATGGAGGCAAAGATCAAGAAGATGCAAGAAATGTTTAAAAAACACCTAGACAAATTAAAGAACAAACACCTAGAAGAATTAAAGAACAAACAAAGATGAACAATACAATAACTGAAATGAAAAACAAACTACAAGGAATCAATGGCAGAATAACTGAGGCAGAAGAACGGGTAAGTGACCTGGAAGACAGAATGCTGGAATTCACTGCCGCAGAAGAGAATAAAGAAAAGAGAAAGAAAAGAAATGAAGACAGCCTAAGAGACCTCTGGTACAACATTAAAACTACCAACATTCGCATCATAGGAGTCCCAGAAGGAGGAGAGAGAGAGAGAGAGAGAGAGAGAGAGAGAGAGAGAGAAAGAGAGGACCCGAGAAAATATTTGAAGAGATTATAGTTGAAAACTTCACTAACATGGGAAAGGAAATAGCCACCCAAGACCAGGAAGTGCAGAGAGTCACAGGCAGGATAAGCTCAAGGGGAAAAGACCAAGACACATAATAAGCAAATTGACAAAAATTAAAGACAAACAAAAACTATTAAAAGCAACAAGGGAAAAATGACAAATAAATTATTAGGGAACTCCCATAAGGTTAACAACTGATTTCTCACCAGAAACTCTACAAGCCAGAAGGGAGTGGCACAATATATTTAAAGTGATGAAATGGAAGAACCGACAACTGAGATTACTCTACCTGGCAAAGATCTCCTTCAGATTTGATGGAGAAATCAAGTTTTAAAGACACGCAAAAGCTAAGACAATTCAGCACCATCAAACCAGCTTTACAACAAATGCTGAAGGAACTTCTCTAAGTGGGAAACACAAGAGAAAAAAACACCTACAAAAACAAACTTAAAAGAATTAAGAATATGGTAACAGGAACATACATATCGATAATGACCTTAAATATGAATGGATTAAATGCTCCAACTAAAAGACACAGGCTTGCTGAATGGATACCAAAAAAAGACCCATATATATGCTGTCCAAAAGAGACCCACTTCAGACCTAGGGACACGGACAGACTGAAAGCGAAGGAATGGAAAAAGGTATTCCATGTAAACAGGAATCAAAAGAAAGCTGGAGTAGCAATACTCATATCAGATAAAATGGATTTTAAAGTAAAGAATATTACAAGAGACAAGGAAGGACACTACAAAATGATCATGGGATCAATCCAAGAAGAAGATATAACAGTTATAAATATATATGCACCCAAGGGGACCAGGGGAAGATGGCGGAAGAATAAGCCATGGAGATCACCTATCTCCCCACAGATACACCAGAAATACATCTACACGTGGAACAACTCCTACAGAACACCTACTGAACGCTGGCAGAAGACCTCAGACCTCCCAAAAGGCAAGAAACCCCCCACGTACCTGGGTAGGGCAAAAGAAAAAAGAATAAACAGAGACAAAAGGATAGGGATGGGACCTGCACCAGTGGGAGAGAGCTGTGAAGGAGGAAAGGTTTCCACACACTAGGAAGCCCCTTCTTAATCGGAGACTGCGGGTGGTGGAGGAGGAAAGCTTCAGAGCTGCGGAGGAAAGCACAGCAACCGGGGTGCGGAGGGCAAAGCGGAGAGATTCCCGCACAGAGGATCGGTGCAGACCGGCACTCGCCATCCCGAGAGGCTTGTCTGCTCACACGCTGGGATGGGCAGGGCTGGGAGCTGAGGCTCCGTCTTCAGTCGCAGCACAGGGAGAGAACTGGGGTTGGCAGTGTGAACACAGCCTGCAGGGGGTTAGTGCACCATGGCTAGCCGGGCGGGAGTCCGGGAAAAAGTCTGGACATGCCGAAGAGGAAAGAGACTTTTTCTTCCCTCTTTGTTTCCTGGTGCACGAGGAGAGGGGATTAAGAGCGCTGCTTAAAGGAGCTCCAGAGACGGGCATGAGACGCGACTAACCGCGCGGACCCCAGAGATGGGCATAAGACGCTAAGGCTGCTGCTGCCACCACGAAGAAGCCTGTGTGCGAGCACAGGTCACTATCCACACCTCTCTTCCGGGGAGCCTGTGCAGCCCACCACTGCGAGGGTCCCGGGATCCAGGCACAACTTCCCCAGGACGCACGGCCGCCTCAGGCTGGTGCAACATCACTCTGGCCTTGGCCGCCACAGGCTCACCCCGCACTCCGCACCCGTCCCTCGCCCCGGCCTGAGTGAGCCAGAGTCCCGGAAGTGGCTGCTCCTTTAACCCCGTCATGTCTGAGAAAAGAACAGAGGCCCTCTGGCGACCTACATGCAGAGGCGGGGCCAAATCCAAAACTGAGCCCCGGGAGCTGTGAGAACAAAGAAGAGAAAGGGAAATCTCTCCCAGCAGCCTTAGAAGCAGTGGATTAAAGCTGCACCATCAACTTGATGTACTCTGCATCTGTGGAATACATGAATAGACAACGAATCATCCCAAATTGAGGAGGTTGACTTTGAGAGCAAGATTTATGATTTTTTCCCCTTTTCCTCTTTTTGTGAGTGTGTATGTGTATGCTACTGTGTGAGATTTTGTCTGTATAGCTTTGTTTCCACCATTTGTCCTAGGGTTCTATCCATCCAATTTTGTATTTTTCTTTTAAAAAAAAATTTTTTTCTTAAAATATATTTTTTATTTTAGTAACTTTATTTTATCTTACTTTATTTTATCTTCTTCCTTTCTTTCTTTCTTTCCTCTTTTCCATCCTTCGCTCCTCCCTCCCTCCTTCCTTCCCTCCTCCCTCCCTCCCTTCTCTCTCCCTCTCTCCCTTCTCTCTCTCTCTCTCTCTCTCCTTTTTCTCCCTTTTATTCTGAGCCATGTGGATGAAAGGCTCTTGGGGCTGCACCCAGGAGTCAGTGCTGTGCCTCTGAGGTTGGAGAGCCAACTTCAGGACACTGGTGCACAAGAGACCTCCCAGCTCCACATTATATCAAATGGCGAAACTCTCCCAGAGATCTCCATCTCAACACCAGCACCCAGCTTCACTGAACGACCAGCAAGCCACAGTGCTGGACAACCTATGCCAAAAAACTAGCAAAACAGGAACACAACACCACCCATTAGCAGAGAGGCTGCCTAAAATCATAATAAGGCCACAGACACCTCAAAACACACCACCAGATGTGGACCTGCCCACCATAAAGACAAGATCCAGCCTCATCCACCAGAACACAGGCACTAGTCCCCTCCACCAGGAAGCCTACACAATCTACTGAAACAACTTTAACCACTGGGGACAGACACCAAAAACAAGGGGAACTACAAACCTGCAATCTGCAAAAAGGAGACCCCAAACACAGTAAGATAAGCAAAATGAGAAGACAGAAAAACACACAGCAGATGAAGGAGCAAGATAAAAACCCATCAGACCTAACAAATGAAGAGGAAATAGGCAGTCTACCTGAAAAAGAATTCAGAATAATGATAGTAAAGATGATTCAAAATCTTGGAAACAGAATAGACAAAATGCAAGAAACATTTAACAAGGACCTAGAAGAACTAAAGAGGAAACAAGCAACGATAAACAACACAATAAATGAAATTAAAAGTACTCTAGATGGGATCAATAGCAGAATAACTGAGGCAGAAGAACAGATAAGTGACCTGGAAGATAAAATAGTGGAAATAACTACTGCAGAGCAGAATAAAGAAAAAAGAATGAAAAGAACTGAGGACAGTCTCAGAGACCTCTGGGACAACACTAAACCCACAAACATTCAAATTATAGGGGTTCCAAAAGAAGAAGAGAAAAAGAAAGGGACTGAGAAAATATTTGAAGAGATTATAGTTGAAAACTTCCCTAATATGGGAAAGGAAATAGTTAATCAAGTACAGGAAGCACAGAGAGTCCCACACAGTATAAATCCAAGGAGAAATACACCAAGACACATATTAATCAAACTATCAAAAATTAAATACAAAGAAAACATATTGAAAGCAGCAAGGGAAAAACAACAAATAACACACAAGGGAATCCCCATAACGTTAACAGCTAATCTTTCAGCAGAAACTCTGCAAGCCAAAAGGGACTCGCAGGACATATTTAAAGTGATGAAGGAGAAAAACCTGCAACCAAGATTACTCTACCCAGCAAGGATCTCATTCAGATTTCATGGAGAAATTAAAGCCTTTACAGACAACCAAAAGCTGAGAGAGTTCAGCACCACCAAACCAGCTTTACAACAAATGCTAAAGGAATTGCTATAGGAAAGAAACACAAGAGAAGGAAAAGACCTACAATAATGAACTCAAAACAATTAAGAAAATGGGAATAGGAACATACATATCAATAATAACCTTAAATGTAAAAGGACTAAATGCTCCCACCAAAAGACACAGATTAGCTGAATGGATACAAAAACAAGACCCATAATTATGCTGTCTACAAGAGACCCACTTCAGACCTACAGACACATACAGACTGAAAGTAAGAGGATGGAAAAAGATATCCCATGCAAATGGAAACCAAAAGAAAGCTGAAGTAGTAATTCTCCTATCAGACAAAATAGACTTTAAAATAAAGACTACTACAAGAGACAAAGAAGGACACTACATAATAAACAAGGGATCGATCCAAGAAGAAGATATAACAATTGTAAATATTTATGCACCCAACATAGGAGCACCTCAATACATAAGGCAAATACTAACAGCCATAAAACGGGAAATCGACAGTAACACATTCACAGTAGGGGACTTTAACACTCCACTTTCACCAATGGACAGATCATCCAAAATGAAAATAAATAAGGAAACACAAGCTTTAAATGATACATTCAACAAGATGGACTTAATTGATATTTATAGGACATTCCATCCAAAAACAACAGAATACACATTTTTCTCAAGTGCTCATGGAACATAATCCAGGATAGATCATAACTTGAGTCAAAAATCTAGCCTTGGTAAATTTAAGAAAATTGAAATTGTGTCAAGTATCTTTTCCGACCACAACGCTATGAGACTAGATTTCAATTACAGGAAAAGATCTGTAAAAAATAAGAACACATGGAGGCTAAACAATACACTACTTAATAACAAAGTCATCACTGAAGAAATCAAAGAGGAAATCAAAAAATACCTAGAAACAAATGACTATGGAGACATGACGACCCAAAACCTATGGGATGCAGCAAAAGCAGTTCTAAGAGGGAACTTTATAGCAATACAATCCTACTTTAAGAAACAGGAAACATCTCAAATAAACAACCTAAACTTGCACCTAAAGCACTGAGAGAAAGAACAAAAAAACCCCAAAGTTAGCAGAAGGAAAGAAATCATAAAAATCAGATCAGAAACAAATGAAAAAGAAATGAAGGAAACGATAGCAAAGATCAATAAAACTAAAAGCTGGTTCTCTGAGAAGATAAACAAAATTGATAAACCATTAGCCAGACTCATCAAGAAAAAAAGGGAGAAGACTCAAATCAATAGAATTAGAAATGAAAAAGAAGTAACAACTGATACTGCAGAAATACAAAAGATCATGAGAGATTACTACAAGCAACTCTATGTCAATAAAATGGACAACCTGGAAGAAATGGACAAATTCTTAGAAATGCATATCCTGCCAAGACTGAATCAGGAAGAAATAGAAAATATGAACAGACCAATCACAAGCACTGAAATTGAAACTGTGATTAAAAATCTTCCAACAAACAAAATCACAGGACCAGATGGCTTCACAGGCGATTTCTATCAAACATTTACAAAAGAGCTAACACCTCTCCTTCTCAAACTCTTCCAAAATATAGCAGAGGGAGGAACACTCCCAAACTCCTTCTACGAGGCCACCATCACCTTGATACCAAAACCAGACAAGGATGTCACAAAGAAAGAAAACTACAGGCCAATATCACTGATGAACATAGATGCAAAAATCCTCAACAAAACACTAGCAAACAGAATCCAACAGCACATTAAAAGGATCATACACCATGATCAAGTGGGGTTTATTCCAGGAATGCAAGGATTTTTCAAAATACGCAAATCAATCAACGTGATACACCATATTAACAAATTGAATGTGAAAAACCATATGATCATCTCAATAGATGCAGAGAAAGCTTTCGACAAAATTCAACACTATTTATGATAAAAACCGTGCAGAAAGTCGGCATAGAGTGAATTTTCCTCAACATAATAAAGGCTATATATTAGAAACCCACAGCCAACATCATCCTCAATGATGAAAAACTGAAACCATTTCCACTAAGATCAGGAACAAAACAAAGTTGCCCACTCTCACCACTCTTATTCAACATAATTTTGGAAGTTTTAGCCACAGAAATCAGAGAAGAAAAGGAAATAAAAGGAATCCAAATCGGAAAAGAAGAAGTAAAGCTGTCACTGTTTGCAGATGACGTGATACTATACATAGAGAATCCTAAACATGCTACCAGAAAACTACTAGAGCTACTTAATGAATTTTGCAAAGTAGCAGGATACAAAATTAATGCACAGAAATCTCTGGCATTCCTATACACTAATGATGAAAAATCTGAAAGTGAAATCAAGAAAACACTCCCATTTCCCATACCACAAAAGAATAAAATATCTAGTAATAAACCTCGCTAAGGAGACAAAAGACCTGTATGCAGAAAATTATAAGACACTGATGAAAGAAATTAAAGATGATACAAATAGATGGAGACATATACCATGTTCTTAGATTGGAAGAATCAACATTGTGAAAATGACTCTACTACCCAAAGCAATCTACAGATTCAATGCAATCCCTATCAAACTATGACTGACATTTTTCACAGAACTAGAACAAAAAATTTCACAATTTGTATGGAAACACCAAAGACCTCGAATAGCCAAATCAATCTTGAGAACGAAAAATGGAGCTGGAGGAATCAGGCTCCCTGACTTCAGACTATACTACAAAGCTACAGTAATCAAGACAGTATGGTACTGGCAAAAAAAAACCCAAAGATACATCAATGGAACAGGATAGAGAGCCTACAGATAAACCCACGCACATATGGTCACCTTATCTTTGATAAAGGCAGCAGGAATATACAGTGGAGAAAGGACAGCCTCTTCAATAAGTGGTGCTTGGAAAACTGGACAGGTACATGTAAAACTATGAGATTAGATCACTCCCTAACACCATACACAAAAATAAGCTCAAAATGGATTAAAGACCTAAATATAAGGCCAGAAACTATAAAACTCTTGGAGGAAAACATAGACAGAACACTCTATGACGTAAATCACAACAACATCCTTTTTGACCCACCTCCTAGAGTAATGGAAATAAAAACAAAAATATACAAATGGGATCTAATGAAACTTCAAAGCTTTGGCACGGCAAAGGAAACCATAAAGAAGACCAAAAGACAACCCTCAGAATGGGAGAAAATATTTGCAAATGAAGCAACTGACAAAGGATTATTCTCCAAAATTTATAAGCAGCTCATGCAGCTCAATAACAAAAAAACAAACAACCCAATTCAAAAATGGGCAGAAGACCTAAATAGACATTTCTCCAAAGAAGATATACAGACTGCCAACAAACACATGAAAGAATGCTCAACATCATTAATCATTAGAGAAATGCAAATCAAAACTACAATGAGATATCATCTCACACCGGTCAGAATGGCCATCATCAAAAAATCTAGAAACAATAAATGCTGGAGAGGATGTGGAGAAAAGGGAACCCTCTTGCACTGCTGGTGGGAATGTGAATTGGTACAGCCACTATGGAGAACAGTATGGAGCTTCCTTAAAAAACTACAAATAGAACTACCATATGACCCAGAAATCCCAATACTGGGCATACCCTGAGAAAACCATAATTCAAAAAGAGTCATGTACCAAAACGTTCATTGCAGCTCTATTTACAGTTGCCAGGAGATGGAAACAACCTAAGTGTCCATCATCGGATGAATGGATAAAGAAGATGTGGCACATATATACAATGGAATATTACTCTACCATAAAAAGAAACAAAATTGAGCTATTTGTAATGAGGTGGATGGACCTAGAGTCTGTCATACAGAATGAAGTAAGTTAGAAAGAGAAAGACAAATACTGCATGCTAACACGTATATATGGAGTTTAAGAAAAAAAATTGTCATGAAGAACCTAGGGGTGAGACAGAAATAAAGACACAAACCTACTAGAGAATGGACTTGAGGATATGGGGAGGGGGAAGGGTAAGCTGTGACAAAGGAAGAGAGAGGCCTGGACATGTATACACTACCAAACATAAAATAGATAGCTAGTGGGAAGCAGGTGCATAGCACAGGGAGATCAGCTCGCTGCTTTGTGACCACCTAGAGGGGTGGGATAGGGATGGTGAGAGGGAGGGAGACGCAAGAGGGAAGAGATATGGGAACATATGTATATGTATAACTGATTCACTTTGTTATAAAGCAGAAACTAACACACCATTGTAAAGCAATTATACTCCAATAAAGATGTAAAAAAAAAAATATATATATATATATATATATATATGCACCCAAAATAGGAGCACCTCAATACATAAGGCAAATACTAACAGCTATAAAAGAGGAAATCAAAAGTAACACAATAATAGTGCAGGGCTTTAATACCTCACTTTCACCTATGCACAGATCATCTAGACAAAAAATTAATAAAGAAACACAAGGTTTAAATGACACAATAGACCAGATAGATTTAATTGGTATTTATAGGACATCTGATCCCAAAACAAGAGAATTTACTTTCTTCTCAAGTGAACATGCAACATTCTCCAGGATAGATTATATCTTGGGTCACAAATCAAGCCTCGGTAAATTTAAGAAAACTGAAATCATATCAAGCATCTTTTCTGACTACAATGCTTTGAGATGCGAAATCAATTACAGGTGAAAAAAATGTAAAGAACACAAACACATGGAGGCTACACAATATGCTACTAAATAACCAAGAGATCACTGAAGAAAACAAAAAGGAAATTAAAAAATACCTACAGACAAATGAAAATAAAAACACGACAAACCAAAATCTATGTGATGCAGCAAAAGCAGTTCTACAGGGGAAGCTTATAGCAACACAATTCTACCTCAAGAAACAAGAAAAATCTCAAATAAACAATCTAACGTTTCACCTAAAGGAACTAGAGAAAGAAGAACAAACAAAACCCAAATTTAGTAGAAGAAAAGAAATCATAAAGATCACAGCAGAAATAAATGAAGTAGAAACAAAGAAAACAATAGCAAAGATCAATAAAACTAAAAGCTGGTTCTTTGAGAAGATAAACTAATAAAACTTTAGCCAGACTCATCAAGAAAAAGAGGGAGAGGACTCAAATTAATAAAATTAGAAATGAAAACGGAGAAGTTACAACGGACACCACAGAAATACAAAGCATCACGAGAGACTACTACAAGCAACTCTATGCCAATAAATGGACAACGTGGAAGAAATGGACAAATTCTTAAAAAGGTGTAACCTTCCAAGACTGAACCAGGAAGAAATAGAAAATATGAACAGACCAATCACAAGTAATGAAATTGAAACTGTGATAAAAAAAATCTTCCAACATACAAAGCCCAGGACCAGATGGCTCCACAGACGAATTCTATCAAACATTTAGAAAAGAGCTAACACTCACCCTTCTCAAACTCTTCCAAAAATTTGCAGAGGAAGGAACACTCCCAAACTCATTCTATGAAGCCACCATCAACTTGAAACCAAAACCAGACAAAAATACTACAAAAAAAGAAAATTACAGACCAATAGCACTGATGAATATAGATGAAAAAAAACTCAGAAAAATGCTAGCAAAGAGAACCCAACAACACATTAAAAGGATCATACACCATGATCTAGTGGGATTTATCCCATGTATGCAAGGATTCTTCAATCTATGCAAATAAATCAATGTGAATCACCATAGTAATAAATTAGAAGAAAAAAACCGTATGATCATCTCAATAGATGCAGAAAAAGATTTTGACAAAATTCAACATCGATTTATGATAAAATCTCTCTAGAAAGTGGGCTCAGAGGGAATCCACCTCAACATAATAAAGGCCATATATGACAAGCCCACAGCAAACATCATTCTCAATGGTGAAAAACTGAAAGCATTTCCTCTAAGATCAGGAACAAGACAAGGATGTCCACCTTCACCACAGTTATTCAACATAGTTTTCGAAGCCCTAGCCACAGCAATCAGAGAAGAAAAAGAAATAAGAGGAATCGAAACTGGAAAAGAAGAAGTAACACTGTCACTGTTTGCAGATTACATGATACTATACATAGAAAATCCTAAAGATGCCACCAGAAAACTACTAGAGATAATCAATGAATTTCGTAAAGTTGCAGGATACAAAATTAAGGCACAGAAATCACCTGCATTCCTATACACTAACAATGAAAGATCAGAAAGAGAAATTAAGAAACAATCCCTTGGGGTCCCCTGGTGGCGCAGAGGGTGAATCCGCCTGTCGATTCAGGGGATGCGGGTTCGTGCCCCGGTCCCGGAAGATCCCACATGCCGTGGAGCGGCTGGGCCCGTAAGCCATGGCTGCTGAGCCTGTGCGTCCGGAGCCGGTGCTCTGCAACAGGAGAGGCCATAACAGTGAGAGGCCCGCGTACCACAAAAAAAAATACACTAAAGGATCAGTGGTAGGGCTTCCCTGGTGGCGCAGTGGTTGAGAGTCCGCCTGCTGATGCAGGGGACACGGGTTCGTGCCCCGGTCTGGGAATATCCCACATGCCGTGGAGCAGCTGGGCCTCTGAGCCATGGCCACTGAGCCTGTGCGTCCGGAGCCTGTGCTCCACAACGGGAGAGGCCACGGCAGTAAGAGGCCCGCGTACCGCAAAAAAAAAAAAGAAGAAAAAAAGGAACAATCCCATTCAAAATTGCAACAAAAAGAATCAAATACCTAGCAATAAACCTACCTAAGGAGGTAAATACCTGTACTCAGAAAACTATAAGACACTGATGAAAGAAATCAAAAATGACACAAACTGACGGAGAGATATACCATGTTCTTGGATTGGAAGAATCAATATTGTGAAAATGACTATACTACCCAAAGCCATCTACTGATTCAATGCCATCCCTATCAAATTACCAGCGGCATTTTATACAGAACTAGAACAAAAGAAACTTAAAATTTTTATGGAGACAAAAAAGACCCCAAATAGCCAAAGCAATCTTGAGGGAAAAAAAAGGAGCTGGAGGAATCAGACTCCCTGACTTCAGACTATACTACAAAGCTACAGTAATCAAGACAATATGGTACTGGCATAAGAACAAAAATATAGATCAATGGAACAGGATAGAAAGCCCAGAGATAAACCCACGCACCTATGGTCAAGTAATCTATGACAAAGGAGGCAATGACACACAATGGAGAAGACAGTCTCTTCAATAAGTGGTGCTGGTTAAACCCGACAGCTACATGTAAAAGATTAAATTAGAGTACTCCCTAACACCATACACATAAATAAACTCAAAATGGATTAAAGACCTAAATGTAAGACCAGACACTATAAAACTCTCAGAGGAAAACATAGGAAGAACACTCTTTGACATAAATCACAGCAAGATCTTTTTTGACCCACCTCCTAGAGTAACGAAAATAAAAACAAAAATAAACAAATGGGTCCTAATGAAACTTAAAAGCTTAACAGCACAGCAATGGAAACTATAAACAAGATGAAAAGGCAACCCCAGAATGGGAGAAAATATTTTCAAATGAATCAATGGACAAAGGATTAATCTCCAAAATATATAAACAGCTCATGCAGCTCAATATTAAAAAAACAAACAACCCAACCAAAAAATGGGCAGAAGACCTAAACAGACATTTCTCCAAAGACATACATGGGGCCAAGAGGCACATTAAAAGTGATGTTGATGCTCAACATCACTAATTATTAGAGAAATGCAGATCAAAACTACAGTGAGGTATCACCTCACACCAGTTAGAATAGTCATTATCAGAAAATCTACAAACAACAAATGCTGGAGAGGGTGTGGAGAAAAGGGAACCCTCTTGCACTGTTGGTGGGAATGTAAATTGATGCAGGCACTATGGAGAACAGTATGGAGGTTCCTTTAAAAACTAAAATAGAATTACCATATGACCCAGCAATCCCACTACTGGGCATATACCCAGAGAAAACCATAATTCAAAAAGATACATGCACCCCAATGTTCATTGCAGCACCACTTACAAGAGCCACGTCATGGAAGCAACCTAAATGCCCATTGACAGATAAGTGGATAAGGAAGTTGTGGTACATATATACAATGGAATATTTCTCAACCATAAAAAGGAACAAAACTGGGTCATTTGTAGAGATGTGGATGGACCTAGAGACTGTCATACAGAGTGAAGTAAGTCAGAAAGAGAAAAACAAATATCGTATATTAATGCATATATGTGGAATCTAGAAAAATGTTAGAGATGAACCAGTTTGCAAGGCAGAAATAGAGACACATGTAGAGAACAAATGTATGGACACCAAGGGGGAAAGCGAGGGAGGGGTGTTGGTGGTTGTGGGGTGAATTGGGAGATTCGGATTGACATATATATACTAATATGTATAAAATAGGTAACTCATAAGAACATGCTGTACAAAAAGTAAATAAATAAAATTCAGGAAAAAGAAAAGGAGTTTTGGTGGGGTTTTTTGTCCTTGATTGTGTTAAGAAGTCCTTTTAAGTTCTAAAATTGACTAAGAAGAATCTGAGGAACTGCAGCTTCTTTATATTTAAAAGTAATTGACAAAACTCATTTGTTCACAAAAACTTCTTTATATTTCAAATTCTATTTATGCTTTATATACCGTCTTAGAAGCTGAGTTTTACTTAAGATACATGGTGTTTGGCTAGTTATTTCCGTACAGAATTCATATTCTAGATTTTTAGAGTTTTTAAACATGGAAAAGAGTTCAATAATCAGTTGTGATTATTTGTAAATTCTTAAGTTTTAGAATCTGTTTGCATTTGTGATTTTTCAAATAATATTTAATCATTCATGGCCTAATTAAGTTTAATGGAGAGCATTATTTTAATCCTAAGAGAAAAATGACAATTCAAGCAACATACATCTAAAATATGAATAATTTAATATAAGGTGAAAAGTTTTTCTGTTTTACTTTTTCATTTAGAAATATTAATATCTTGTTTGGCTCTATTTAAATTTACATTGATTTATATACTTTGCATTTGTATTCATTTCTATTTTATGTAAAATTTTAAAAAATAATTAGTATATTAAAAATAAAAGTCCAAAAAAGAGGGAAAAGAAGAAATAGAGAACAAGCAGAACAAGCAGAAATTACATGAGACACTAGATTTAACATGAATATGTCAGTAATTACATTTAATATAAATGGCCTAAATGCTCCAATTAAAAGGAAAAAATTACCAGATCAGATATATATTTATGTAAAATATGTAAAATATATAAAATAGTTATTTAAAACATACAGTGCAAGGTTGCAGGTAATATATTAAAAAAAGATACACTATGAAAACAGATATATTGATATCAGAAAAAAATAGGCTTTAAAGCAAAAAGCATTACTAAACATAAAGATGGTCACCCACTTCAAAAGGTTCAATACACCAGGAAGATAGAGCGTTATTAAATTTAACATAATGGAATAATGTAACTGTAATAACTAGTAACATAAACTGTAAGTATAAAAAGCAAAATGTTAAAGGATGATAAGGAGAAATAGACAAATTCATAATCATTCTGTGAATTATAACACACCCTTTCAATAACTGATAAAGCAAAGAGACAAAAACCATAAAGGCCCTAAAACAAGCATCAACAATTTCAAAAGACTGAAGTTATACTGAGTGTATTCTCTAATCAGCATACTTTATCAGAAACTATATATTTCTAAAAAAATACAGATTTTGCTAGTAACCAAGATGGAATAACATACACTATATTTACCTTCCTACTATAAACAACTAGAAAATCAGATAAAATATATGAAATGACAATTTTCAGACACTGGACAAAAAGCAAGACAAGACTATGATCCACAAAAGAAGAGAAACAAGCAAGATGAGCCCTACTATTGACCAAGCTTGTGCCCTGGGAGATAGTTACCAGGCTGCAGTGAGGAGCTGAGTGGGAGAGGGCCAACACAGAGCTGGGTAATTTCCTAAGGACACAGAGCTGGGAACAGCTTGTGTTCTCATCAGAAAGAGTGGAAAGATCTTATAGTAGATGAGAAATCAAGTAAAATCTTCAAAAGTATATTGCCGAAATGGTGGGACTACATTAGCTATAGATTAATGGCCTAAGAAAATTAAAAGCAAACCTCAAAACATTCCAACTGATACAAAGTAAATTCATTGCACACAAAAATAAAATTCAATAGTATTAAAAGGAAAACAAAATCTAGCACCAGAAATGTACAATTTACATCTATCATCTAATAAAAAATTGCCATGCAACAAGCAGGAAATTATAACTTATAACAGGAAATATCAACCAATAGAAACAGACACAGAAACAGAGATGATAGAACTAGTGGACAAGGATGTTAAAAATGTTTCATATTTCAAGAAGGGAGAGAAAACATGAGCATGCTGAGAATAGAAATGCAAGGTAAAAACAAAGAACCAAACCAAACTTTAAGAGATGAAAAATGAATTTGAAATTTAGAATACACTAGATGGAATTAACATCTTACTAGATACTGCAAAAGAAAAGATCAGCAAATTTGAAGACAGAGCCATAGAAACCATCCAAAATGAACATAAAGGGAAAAAAAACTTAAAAAAATTAGAAAGCCCAGAATATCAGCATTCTAACATACATGTAATTGGTAGAGAAGAGGGACATGAACAGAAAAAAATTTTGTGAATAAACAGTGACTTCTTTGAAATTTAATGAAAAACTATATAAAACCACAGATTCAAGCTCAATAAATGCCAATCAGAAGAACTATAAAGAAAAAAAAATGCCAAGGCCTATCAGAATCAAATTGTTAAACATCCATTGATAAAGTCTTAAAAACGGCCAGAAAGAGAAAAGACACATTATGTATAAAGGAACAAGGATTTAAATGACAGCATACTTATCAAAAAATATTCAAGCCAGAATATAATAAAGAGACATTAAAACACTGAAAGAAAAAAGCTTGTCACATAGAATTCTTCAGTCAGCCAGAAAAATATCTTACAAAAATAAAGACAAATAAAGATTTTTTCAGAAAAATAAAAGTTAAGAGAATTTATCCCTAGCTCCTGCCCTGCTAGAAATGTTAAAGGAAATTCTTTAAGCAGAAGGAAAATGATACCAGAGGAAAATCTGACTCTACACAAAGGAATAAAGACTGCTAAATGGTAAACATGTGAGTAGACAAAACTATATTTCATCTTATTTTTAAATCTCTATAAAAGATCATTGGCACTTTAAAGCAAAAATAATAACACTGGATTGTATGGTTTACAGCCAGTGAAAAGTACAATGGCTAACTATAACAGTACAAAGGATGGGAGGGAATAAATGGATGTATATTTTTGTAAAAGTTTTACAGTAAAGGGAAAGTGTTATGACAGTATTTGAAAGTAGACTGTGGTAAATTAAAGATGTATAGTTATCCCTATAGCAACCACTAAAATATAAAAATAAAACAGGTATAGTTAAAAACTGTTATTTAAAATAAAATGGAATTTTTAAAAACTCAACTAAACCAAAGGAAAGCATAA
This sequence comes from Globicephala melas, assembly GCF_963455315.2. Lineage (NCBI taxonomy): Eukaryota > Metazoa > Chordata > Mammalia > Artiodactyla > Delphinidae > Globicephala > Globicephala melas. The sequence continues at coordinate 117,440,121 of NC_083315.2, forward strand.
AAAGAAGAAAAAGAACAGAAGAGACAAATAGAAAACAAGTAGCAAGCTGGTAGTTCTAAATCCTGCCATATCACTAATTACATTAAACATAAATAGTCTAAATACTCAGTTGAAATGCAAAAACTGTCAAGAATGTGAAGACCCAACTATATAAATATGCATAAGAAACCCACTTTAAATATAAAAAGACTAATAGGTTAAAATTTAAATGACGGGAAAAATATAACATGCAAAAATTAATCATAAGGAAAGTGGCATGACTATACTAATATCGGAAAAATTAGGTTTCCGAAAAAAAAATATTACCAGGGATAAAGAGGTTCCTTTCATCATGATAAAGAACTCAATTCAATAAGAGGATAGACCAGTGCTAAATGCTTATGCAGAGGTTCAAAACTCATGAAGCAAAAATGGATAGTGCTACAAGGAGAAAGAAATAAATCCAAATTTATAGTTGGAGACGTCAGTATTCGTTTCTCAACTGTAGTAGGATAAGTAGACAGCAAATGGGTAAGGATACAGAAGACTTGAATGCAGCTATAAACCAATTTGACTTAATTGACATTTATAGAAAACTATGCCCCCAAACAACAGATTAACATTCTGTTTAAGTGCACACAAGTCATTCACAAAGATAAACAATATTCTTTACCATAAAGTCTTAATGAAAAGAAGATTAAAACCATACAAAGTATTTATCAGACTACAATGGAATTAAACTAGAAATTATAATAAATATTTCCAAAAATCTCCAAGTATTTGGATATTAAACAATGTATTTATAAATTAGCCATGGGTCAAAGAAGCACCACAAAGAAAACTAGAATATATTTTGAACTGAATGAAAAATTTAAAACTACAACACATCAAAATTTGTGGGATGCGTTCTAACAAATTGCTTAGAGGGAAAACTAAGTGCTTACATTAGGAAAGATCTAGAATTCATGAAGTGTTCACATCAATAAATTATAAAGAGAAAAAATTAATAAAATTTTTAAAAATGGTTTTAGAAAGCAGCCTCTTCAGGATGTGATTATGGAATCGGATCACTCACTGGTCAGGCAACATCCAGTCCTCAGGATGATGAAAAGTGTGTGGTGGTAACCCCTCAGGTGTGCTGTCACATCACAATTATTATGACCGTCACCTGGGCTGAATTGGGACAGGGCACAAGTGGAAAAGGAAGCATATACGATTATTCAGTTATTCTGGTGGTTGGGCCTTTTTCTCTCATTTGTATTTTCTTAATTTTTTTTTTTTTTTTTTTTGCGGTACTTGGGCATCTCACTGTTGTGGCCTCTCCCGTTGCGGAGCACAGGCTCCGGACGCACAGGCTCAGCGGCCATGGCTCACAGGCCTAGCCGCTCCGCGGCATGTGGGATCTTCCCAGACCAGGGAACGAACCTGTGTCCCCTGCATCAGCAGGCGGACTCTCAACCACTGCGCCACCAGGGAAGCCCTATTTTCTTAATTTTTTATGACTAGCATAAACTACTTTTCTAATTAAAAAGACATTTTAAAAAAAATTCGTGTCCAAGATTTGGCAACATCTGAGATTGACACCATGAAGAAACCTCTAAGGCCAAAAAGGTTTACCCTATTATATATAAGTATCAAAATCATTGCATTTTAGAACCCCAATGTACTTCAGGGATAAACCAGATCAAGCAGTTCATTTTACTGACTAGGAATCCAAGAATTATAGAACTGAAGAGGATTGTCTAGGGTCACGCTCAAGTTAGCAGAAAATCTAAAACTAAAATAGTGACCAAAATTTCTGAAATATAAATGAGAACATACAATCTGACTAGGTTTTGTCATCACTTTTAGAAGAAAGATCATCTGAAAAATAGAATTTGGAGGTTAAAAAAAAAGTGGCACCATCAGAATATTTAGATAATCTATGGAGTTAATGGGACACAATATTATAAACTGGCACTATTCAAAGTACATTGTTACAATGCACATAAAACTTTCTTTGCTGTAACCCCCCCCTCCTTTTTTTGTCTTTTCAGAAAAACATACTGAGCCTGAATAATTTTTCACACATGATTCTCTCATCTTTTCTCCTCCAGTTAGATTACAAATGAATAGAAGGTAGGGATTTTCTCTTAGCTTGATCATTTTCCTACAAGAATCCTCCATAGGCATTTACTTAATATTTGTTGATTTTGTTTCTATATACAGGTGCAGACAGTTGAAAGAAGCAAGAATCAAAGAAAAAGTTGAACCATGAGGATTTCTTTTCACTATGATTCCAACTTTCCTACTAAATGTCTTGACAATTATTCTAGATTATGCAATTGAACGGTAAGTAAAACTTTGGGGGAAAATCTATGAGTAACACCTCAAGCCTGGATATCTCTGTGTGCCCTCTGGAAATAGTGCATTAAACACATCCATAGACCCACGATCATGTTGGGATTGGCCATTACAGAGCGCATTGTCCCTTTTTTACACTCTGTCAATAATCCTCCCCACCAAGGATAACTGAGGGGAAGGGTGGGCCCAAATTTGTCAGACAGCTACCAAGCATACAGCCTTCCTCAGTAGCATGCCCATCCACATGCAGCCTGCAATCAAAACTGTCCAGAAAGCATGCACCGTCATTTTGTTCTTGTTAACAGCTAAGAGAACCACAATGATTATGATTTATTCAAACTCAGCCCAAATCTTTCATGAAAAAAAAATGGGCCTGGTTAAAAGGGAAGAAAAAAGGATAGAGTTAGAGTTCCCATGAGAATCCTTCCAATTTAAATTCTGACTGGATCTTTATGGACCTCAAGTGAAAACATTAAAAGAACCAGAAAGAGAAGGGGAAAAGGCAGCCTTAGAGCATAGCAAACTGGAAAAGAAATCTGCAACATGGATTCCCCAAAGACAATTAGCTTAATTATTTCCATGAGCATCCACTGCATTCAGTGTATATTGATTGACTTTATTGCTAATAAGACTAAACGACCTTGAACATTTCTATACAGTTACATTCCACAGAGCATTTATTTTCAGTGGTATTTTGATAGCAGTTCAGCTCTTACCCTCTAGAAGAGATTTTCTTTTGATATTTAAAGTTGGTACACAAGGGGAATACTATATTTAAACATCTGTGGGGGAAGGGGGTAAATGAAGAAAATCAAATATAAATCATTATATAATTTCTTCCAATTCTGAAGTTCTATAATCCTATATTCTACTTCTATATATTTCTTTATAGCTACATGTGGACTTTAAATTCACCTTTGATAAACATGAAGGGGATCAAAGTTTTACTGTTTCAGAAAAAAAATAATTTGAATAAATAAAGTTACAAGGAAACTAATAATTAATTAACTGATAAATAAGAGAATCTAAGATATGGTCAATATTTCTAGTAAATAGATCTGGGCCTCTGGAATGCACTGAAATGAAATGGACTATTGAGCAGCCCATCAATGGAAACCCTCAGCTAAAAGGGAGGTACTCAAGGAAGCTGGAAAGGGGATTCCTGCGCTGGAGAGGAGGTTGGGCTAGGTGATTCCACAGGTTCCTTCCAGACATGATACGGGTACCACGAACTGGCATTTCTAGTCAAGGTGACATGAAAATCAAGATGTAACGTGGCCCAAATGTTGCGGGGATGTGGCCCTCGGGCAAGGAAGAACTCCAGCTCAGACTTCCTTTGCATGGAGTAATGGGTGGTGGTAGGATCTGCTCTGTCATTGGATAAATTTATAGAGACTGAGACATAGGCCACTATCTGCTACTACAAAAGGGCTGTTAAATGCAAAGATCGCTGTGCAGAGACCTGCATGAATTCCCCTTCTTTCTGCTCAACAGCTGACCTACAGACTCCATGGATGGAAAACCTACCAACAGCAGCTCCTTCTCCAAGAGGCCTCCATATAAAAACCTAAACAGATTTATCACTGCTACTTGTGGAAAGACTTCAAGTGTCCTAGCTAGTTCTCTATGACTGAATTCTTGAGGCTAATTTGGAGAGTGGAGATGCCAGGAGTGATGGAACCAGTACAAGCACAGCCTTAATATGGGACACTGTGAGAAAACGGCCCTGGGGTGAAAGAGGCTGAGGAAGCAGCCAGGGCTGCCATGCAGGGTTGTTCATTTATGCACTTTCCAGGGGCTCCGTATTCAAGAGGCATCACTCACACCATAGACAATTTTGTCACACTTTTATATAACTTTATTGACTCAAAATATGGGTGATTTGCCTATTAACTGACAATTTTCTAGCAGATAGCAGCACTGCCTGCTGTTCTAACAGAATCAGAATATTGCAAACATTGTCTGACAACAAACAAACATAACTGATAATCAAAAGGCCTTGCTGGTCAAACATCTAAAATAACCTGTGTTTTTACACAAGAAATTACACTTCTGACTAGTGTACTGATAGGTAAGTGTCTGAAAATGTGAGCCAAAAAGTTCTCTATTGGTATTAGTGCACAGGTTAAATGTGATGCTGTACAGTGCAGTTCACATCAGCTGCTATTTGCTTACTGAATCAGAATAATATTTCTGAGTTCTTCACTTAAATCTACAAATACTTTCATGATGACATAAATTATTACCTAACAACAAATATTCATTTCCCATCAATAATACACAAAGTAAATATTACTTAGGTATAAATTGGGTATTACTATGTTGTCACCGACTTAATATGGCAATTGATTATTTTTTGTTATGGAAATTCTGGCAGTACAAAATTTAACTGCCATTAAAATATTTTAGCCTCTTGCAACATCAATATTATTTAATGCTACATGCAAAATGTGCAGGAACCAAAATTTAATCAGTAATACCCTTCAAAGGATCAAAGGGGATAAGAAATTCTTTGAAGAAACATGAAGCGATGCTGTTTACTAAAATTATATCATTGATGTTGAACCAGTTGCAGACCTTCTTGACTCTGACACCAGCTTCTCTAACACTGAATTACCAGGAAAAAGAGATTTAATTCACCTATAAATCTCACTATCAGCCTAGCTATGATCCAAAACTGTTTCAAAAGGAATTTTTTCTTATACTGGATATGACAATATTGTCTTTAAAAGAAAGGCTTATGAAAATGAAGAATATCATGGCCTCTTCATAGTTCTAGATATTTGCTAATATAGTTCATGGACCAGCAACATCACTTTTAACTGGAAGATTGTTAGAATTACAGAATATCAGGCCCCACCAGACCTACGGAATTAGAATCTACATTTTAACATGATCTCCAGGTGAGCTGAATGCACACTACAGTTTGAGAAGTACTGTTCAAATGACATATATAATTTGAAAATTATGATAAGTGTGAATTACTGCAACTTTGTAAAATTTTACAGTTTATATTAACTAATGACCATAGTAAAGAATATAATATTGTTGCGAAATCAGTAACTTTAAGTTGTTTTTGAAAAATCACTTAAAGCATTCATTAAAATATGACATTTCTCTGGTGATTGATTAGTAATGCTGTATATCTTTTCATGTCAACATCAGTAGTCATCAGGGAAAATCAAAAACCACAATGAGATACCACTTCATATCTGTTGAGATAGCTATTATCAAAACAACAAAATATAAGTGTTGGCAAGGATGTAGAGAAATTGGAACCCTCGTACATTTCTTGTTGGTAGGAATGCAAAATGGTGTAGCCGCTATGAAAAAGAGTTTGAAGATTTCTCAAGAAATTAAAAATAGAACTACCACATATCCAGCAATCCCACTTTTGAGTATTTATCCCAAAAAAGGAATTGAAATCTTGATCTAGAGGAAATACTTGTTCATTGTAGCTTTATTTACAATAGCCAAGATGTGGAAACACCTAAATGTCTATCAATGGATGAATGAATTTAAAAAAATGTGGTATGCATACAATAGAATATCATTCTATTCTATCTATATCTATTCTATCTATATCTATTCTATCATCCTTAAAAAAGAAGGAAATCCTGCCACTTGAGACAATATGGATAAACCCTGAGGACATTGTTATGAGAAATAAGCCAGTCACAGAAGGACAAATACTGATGATCCCACATATATAAGGTATCCAAAGTAGTCAGATACCTAGAAGCAGAAAGTAGAGTGGTGGTTGCCAGGGACTAATGGAAGGGGAAATAGGTTTAAAGTTTTAGTTATACAAGGTGATTAAGTTCTAGAGATCTGCTGTACCACATTGTGCCTATCCTGAACAGTACAGTATTGTACACTTAAAATTTTGTTAAGAGGGTAGATTTCATTTACCATAATTTTTAAAAAATTCTATAACAGCATGTATAGTATGGGCACATTTTTCTTCAAAGGCTATTACGTACAGAAGAATAAATATCTTGAATATATATATATATATACACATATATATATATGACAATATACTTTCAGCAATAATTTACCAGACATATATCCAAATACTTTTATAGCTCTCAGGACACATTTAACTTTTCCAGTGTTAGTCACCAGTGGAAAAATTAAAATGTATAAACTCCTTAAGGCCTAACATGTCACAAAAGAGATGTCACACAAGTCTAGGAACCATTTCTATTGAAAAAGAGAAATTGCAGAAACTAAGTATTCAATCTGTCATAAGTAATTTAATTTCCATTAAAGCAAGATATATATTTTGAAACAAATTTTTATATCCCGGTGGCTATTTTTCCAAAGTTTGATTAAAAATTCAAAACACTGGGCTTCCCTGGTGGCACAGCGGTTAAGAGTCCACCTGCCAGTGCAGGGGACATGGGTTCGAGCCCTGGTCCAGGAAGATCCCACATGCCGCGGAGCAAATAAGCCCGTGCGCCACAACTTCTGAAGCCCACGTGCCATGACTTCTGAAGCCCACACGCCACAACCACTGAAGCCCTTGTGCCTAGACCCCGTGCTCCACAACAAGAGAAACAGCGCACCACACCAAACAGTAGCCCTCACTCGCCGCAACTAGAGAAAGCAACGAAGACACAATGCAGCCAAAAATAAATAAAATAAAATTTTTTAAAAATTCAAAACATCTATCACTTTATATTTAATCACTCAATTTACATAATTTCTAAGAATGGCTTTATGTTTATAATATTTCTTATAACTGAGGAAGACACACTTCTTTCTAATTTGCACAAAAGGACCAAAAAGGCCAGTGACAGCCTTGGAGGTAGCATAGCTCATAGGAGACAGCACTGCAAAAGGGTAAAGAGCCAGCACAGAGGCTAAGTTCAATACCTGACTCCACACCTACCAGCTGACTGGTCCATGCCCTCTTCTCTGTACTTTAGTTTCCTTGTCTGCAATATGAGACTGATACAGTTTAAATAGTTATTATATATAAACCACTTAGTGCCTGGCACACAGCAAGTGCTCAGTACTATTAGCTACTGCTAGTAGTATTATCTTCAGTGTAATTTGAAGTGTATATCACAGTTCTTAAACTCTAATAAGCATGAACCATATGATATCTGTTACTATTATTAGAATCATCCCATTTCAGGAAACTGAAAGGAAATGAGAGGAGGAAAACAACCTTTGATGTGAACATGGCGTGCCACTGATCCCAGTTTTGAAAGGATGGGTTTTTTCACTTGCCTCAGAGTCAGGAATACATTTTGAATACTGTAACTTTTCTCTTGATACCTAATCTTGCCTCTGTTTTCAGAAAAATGTAGCTCATTCACGATTATTCCATTCATTAAAATGTTAAATGCTTAAGATACACTGGTGAATAACACATGATTCCTAACCTAAAGAATTTCCCATTAACAGAGGTAATTATAAGTGTAGATAATAGCACAGTAACTAAATCATCAGTAGCTTTTCCTAACCGCAACTGCAGGCTTTTAATTCCAGAAACCGAGTAATCAAGTAGAAAAAGACTAGCTCCAGGAAGAATTCCAAGGGTAGGATTCACTAACTTAATTCTTTGATCCTTGTCCTGTGGTTGGCCTTTCTCTGGTATGGTAGCTTGCACCAATGATGTTAAGAAAGAAAACTCAAATCTTGCTGGACAAATCATATTAGAAATAATATTCTGGTGTCCTATTAGGTCTAGAGGAACTATTAGGACTGACAAAGATTTCCAGAAGTTTTATCTAGTGGAAACATCGCTGCACTAACTATATTATCATGTTAAAATATTGTGTACTATGTTCTCACTGACAGAGGCTGCACATCCCTGCAGCCACACTCAGAATCTCAATGTCCATGTCATCACTACAGAGCCAGGGTAAAAAATCTTAGCTAATGAGCTGTCTTCACACCCTAGACAGAGTAACCTCAGGGGTTTAAGAAGATGCTCCTCAGGCTGCATTTGCCTGAACTATTGAAACAAAGCAACTGCTGGGGTATCATGGCTACCATAACTAGTGAACAACCACACAGACATGGACTTGGGATCCTTCAGTGTCAGATGATCCCAGGGAAGAGGGGAAAGCACCTCCTAGCACCCAGACCCCACACATATCTGATATATTGCCAGAGAAGCGCCATGGGTACCCCTGACCATCCATCCCTGGGGCTGGTATCTGCCTTGGTGGCATCTGACAGGCTGCTCCCGAAGTCCCTTGGCAAGCATCTCAGTACCACTTCAGTACACCGATTGTCATTCTTTGTCTGACTAAGCCTCATATGCTTTTGGATTTTACTTTAAATTTTTTTCATTGGTTAATAACATCTGGCCTCTTCATTGGTTCTACTCCCAACCATCATGTAACTTAACATTGTTCCAGCACTGTACTTTCATTTCATTCTCCTCAATCACCAATTATTTTCTTTTTTTCTCTTAGCTCATTTTATGGGTCAGCATGAATGTCAAGGCAAAAGAAGCTGACTTGAGGTCGGGAGAGTGGCAATAGATATATAAAAAAGGAGCTCTGCCTGTGTTACGGACTGAGGATTTGTGCCCCCGCCCCCCAGAATTTACACGCTGATGCCCCCAATGGGATGATACTCAGAAATGAGGCCTTTAGGAGGTAATTAGGATGGAAGAGGCCATGAAGGTGGAGCCTTCTTGATGCAATTAGTGCTCTTATAAGACACCAAAGAGCAATGAAAGCTCTGTGTGTGTGTGTGTGCGCATACACTGAGAAAAGGCCATGTGAGAACACAGAGAGGAGGCAGCCACCTGAAAGGCGGGAAGAGAGCCCTCACCAGGAACTGAATTGGCCAGCACCTTGATCTTGGACTTCCCAGCTTCCAGAACTGTGAGAAATAAATTTCTGTTGTTTAAACCAGCAGTCTCCAATCTTTTTGGCACGAGGGACCAGTTTCCTGGAAGACAATTTTTCCACAGACAGGTGTGTGTGTGTGGGGGGGGGGTGGTTCAGGCAGTAATGCTAGCAATGGGGAGCGATGGGGAGCGGCAGATGAAGCTTCACTTGCTCGCCCACCAGTCACCTCCTGCTGTGCGGTCCACTTCCTAAAATGCTGTGGACTGGTAGCAGTCTGCGGCCCGGGGGGTTGGGGACCCCTGGTTTAAACCACCCAGTCTATAGTATTTTGTTATAGCAGTCTGAGCTGACTAATACAGTGTGGAATAGACTCAATGCTACTGATCTGAGTATGATGGTAAATTTTTAATATTCTGGGTCTTCCACTAGCACTGGAGTAGGTCAGGAATTATTTTATTTGCTCATTCATTTACATATAAAGGCTTATAGAATTATGAAATCTGAACTATACTTAGAAATGCCTGTAATTGATACTTTTATTAAAAGACTACATCAAAACAGAATTCTCTTTAGAAATTTTAAGCTGTGCAGTCATCATAAATTTAAGCATAAGCACGTTTCATGATGCATTGAGATTAACCATAAGAATCCAATGCAGCAAAAGTTCAAATGTAGTATCAACTAAAACAAATTATTTTCAATAATTCAATGAATTTAATGAAATTGCTTCTAGATAGGCATGGTGCTAGGTGGTGTGTGTGTGCAAGAGTGTGGCAGGGGGGAGTACAAAATCAGGTGATGAGTAAGGCATGGGCCCTACGCTTAATGGGCCTAATCCTTGCCATCCAAAAACCCATAAAATACCCACCTGAATAAGCTTCTACTTAATTAATTTGCCTGTGTCTATTATAGACATTTATTATTTTTAGACATATTTATTGTTGACTTCATTTTTCAAATTCCCACTCCTACGCTGTTTATTGTGACTTCAAATCCACAATGTGAAATCTATATCGTCATTCTCAAAGTGAGCAATTTTCCAAGTATAGAGATAGGAATCAATTTGATCTTCAGAGTTAATACAGCCTAGGAATGTGTCTATGCAAAAAAAAAAAAAAAAAAAAAAAAGAAGGGAAAAAAGGCTAAGCTCGAAAGTTTTTCACTTAGACAAAACAGACTATTCAAAGGCTTACAGGCTACACTCAAGGCTCTCCGGTGGAGATAACGAGACACCATCTGCTTGTCACTCATTTATGGAGTTTTATATAGCTGGAGAAGAGTGATCAAATATCCATTCCCCAGAGTTAGCTGTACCACCTATCTTTTATAATGCATAACACATATGCATACATTTCTTTTAGAAACTAAATAGGATTTTTTTATTAAAAGAAATACGTTTTTTGAATTTATTTAATCTCTTAATAACATCTTCTGGCAGGCAAAAATGTATTTCCTCCTTCAAAGAAAATTTGAGTTGCGAGCTTATCCACGTCTGTTTCACATTTGTTAAAGAAAAAAAAGTAAACTTCAGTGTCACCCTCACCTGTGCCTAGAGAGAATAAAATGAACATGGCAGAGCAGCAGAAAAATGGGTTAGGATGGAGAGAAACTCCTCCCCCACCAGGAAAGGAGTGAACTAGTGTTTATGGGATCAAAAGTGTATTTGGGAGACAATATTAAGTCACAGCTAATCTCTCATTGTGAAATATATTTCTTCTTTAGATTTTTCATGCCCTAAAAGTATACAGGAGAAAATTAAATTTTTAAAAAAGGCTGTTCAGCTAGCAACTGACTTCAGAACAATTCAAAACTAAAATGCGTGACATAAACTTCTATTACCTATAAGAGGCAGGAAGTAAGGTTATAAATGGCTTTATTTTCTAGAACTATTTCCTCATATGTATAATGGTGTACAAAAGTTGTAGCAGTTCTAGGATACTATCCTGCTAAATAGGGATAACATAAAAAAAACATGTAATGGGAGGTATGAAGTTCACACACTGCTAATAAGAAGGAAAAACTGAGAATCACAGCTAAGATGTTTATAAACAAACGGGACACATAGTATTATTTTAATATTATCTATAATAAATATTATTTAAACAGTGTTATTCTTTAGAGGCAGAACCTTGCATATGGAAGAGCATATGTCATCAATAGTTCCTTGGGAAGATGAGAGGAACGAACTAAAGAACACTGGGAACAAGAATGGCTTTAGATAGAAGGAGGGGTCCTTCACCAGTAGGAATAAGAGAAAGAAGCAGAATGGACAGGCTCTCTCTCTTTTCCACAACTACAACCTTCAGTCAGCTTCCATGGCTCAACTCATCACCTCCATCTAGAAACCTACCTGTCCCCAGATAGGTAAGGTGTCCCCAGTCTTATTCATGTACTCCTCTCGCCATCATCTCATTTAATAATGAGGGCTTCAGAAGAGCTTCCCTTCTCTCTCTCAATTTCCCTAATATATTTGGATATAGATAGGTGATACATAACCATTTATCATCACCACATCTACTGCCACCGTCTTGCCAACACACCACCACCACTTACTGGATTACTGCAATGGCTTTAATTAGAGTCTCCCAAATTCCTCCTTCAGTCTGTTCTTAACACACAGACAAAGTGATACTTTTTAAATATAAATTCAAATCATGTCACTACTCTTTTCAAAATACTCCTGTGGCTTCGCGTCTGAGTTAAAAATAAGGTTTTTGTAATGGCCTACAATGCTCTACGCCATCTGGCTTCTATTACTCCTCTAACTTCATATGCTGCTATTCTTCCCCTTGCTCATTCCACTCCAGCCTTCCCAGCCGACTTGCTATTCTTTGAAAGTACCAGACACACACCTACCTCAGCAAGCGAGAAAAACCTGGTGACTTCTTATTCAACCTGGCTCTAAATCTGGGTATCAAACCACTTCTGCTCAAGTTAAACATCTTGGCTTTGTAAAGAGCGGGTCTCAATATAAAGTATTCCCAAAGTTTTATAAATAAGAGTCTTTTTAGAATTCCTATGCTGTTACCCCAAAATGGTTAATTCTATCCTCGTGATGTCCCTGGCTAGACAGTGAGCTCTTGAGAATGATTACTCTTTAAATATCCCTAGTTCTAAAACAGTACCCAGGCACATAGCAAATACTGAATAAATGTTTATTTATTGGGAGACTTATTTATTTAATGAGACTAATTAGTGTCACATTTTATATGGCTATTTTAATCAATTTTGTCTTTTAATTTTGTCTTTTAAATGCATCATAGGAAATTTCTACAGAAAGAAATATTTACATTCACGGAGGGCTGCCAGCTTCTTATGAATATACCTTGGACTTATGTGGTGTCTCGCTTTTCCAAATGGTTTGAAGTGCTTTCCCATATAGTACCTTATTTGTCCTGATTTTTTATTTCTTAAATGCAACAACATAGCATACAAATAAATAAGAATTCTAAACAAAATTTAAAATTATATACAGAGTTCCAAACAGCATATTTCTGTTTCAAATACATTCTTTCAAATTACTTAAAGAAGATTTGAATGTCAACAAAAATACTAACTAGTAGGTACAAATCAATAGCTTAAAAATATACAAAGGGCATCATTCTGCTCTCTTTGGAGGTAGAAGCAAGGAATGCTGGCAGATGTATGGGTATCTGCCCTGAGAGACTGATGCAGGGAGGGCAGAGAGGAGTGAAGGGCAATAATATGCGTTCCTAAGAGACTAAAGAAATGCTGGAGGTTGAATTTGGTCTTTTAGATTCCACATATAAGTGAGATCATACAGTATTTGTCTTTCTCTGTCTGACTTATTTCACTTAGCATAATGCCCTCTAGGTCTACCCATATTGTCACAAATGGCAAGATTTCATTCTTCGTTATGGCTGAGTAATATTCCATTGTGCGTGTGTGTGTTTGTGTGTGTGTGTGTGTGTGTGTGTGTGTAGGGGTGTGTGTGTGTGTATATGTGTGTGTGTATATATATATATATATATATATATATATATACACACACACACACCACATCTTCTTTATCCATTCATTCCTAGACAGACACTTAGGTTGTTTCTATATCTTGGCTATTGTGAATAATGCTGCAATCACTAGCCCTATTGTGGTAATCATTTCACAATATATGCATGTATCAAATTACTAAGCTGTACATCTTAAAGTTATACAATGTTATATGTCATTTATATATCTCAATAAAACTGGGAAAAAAAAAAAGGAAGTTCTAGAGGCTAAGACACTTCAGGACAAAAACTTCCCCTACCCTGATCTGGGTGTTCTGAAAAGTTGAGACAGATGCTCTCATAGGGGAAGGACACCTATGGCATAAATACATATAGGCAGAGGGAGCAGTGGCGTGATTAATTCAAGCTCACAATGAACTTAGGGCTGGATTTGATTGAGATGTCATCACAGGAAAATAATGCTGTAGAAAACATTTATAGGATGTCCAAAGGTATGTGAAGTAAGTTTTATACATTGAAAAATATAAATCACCATAGAATTTGTTCTAGATTGTCCAAAGCAAAATCTCTATCAAAATAGAAAAAGGAAAAGAAAAGAAAACCTACTGCTACAAATTCACGTATTCTGTGCCCCTCCCCCACTAAATTTTTACTCTTGCAGGTGTTGCTACCCAAGAATCTTCTATCTCATAAGTCCTTTAAAAAAAACTAAGTGGTGCAGTCAGGGAGAGAAAGTGGCCATGTTTCCCCACCCCATGGGGGCACTTATGTGTATAAAGCCAAACCTGATCTCCCAGCTGTGCTCCTAGGAATGGGTGAGGCCTACGTTCTCCCCTTTGTCCCAGGCCAATATGTTAAGTCCACCCACGTGAGGTAAGACTTTTTCACTAAAGACCTCAGATACTCTTGGGCTTGACTAAGTTTCATTTAGAAATGGAGCAAAGAGAAACCACTTCAGGGCCCTGGGCAGCCACCGTCTGTGAAGAATGGCCCAGACTCTGGACACGATTCAGTCCCTCTAATGTGGTGCTCCTTCTCCTGGCTGCAAAATGACTTCCCTGCGACTGTATTTGTTTAAAATGAGCCCTCAAATTCTAGGACATTGAGGGAAATATTGGACACTAACCTACAATAAATTTTCAGAAAACATCACTGGATTGTGAGAAAGGAAATAAAGTTTTAAGAGAAAGAGGCATAGACTATGTGTCAAATCTAAAAGCATTTGTTTAGCATTCTGAGAATTTTTAGAAATAAATTGCAGCACTATTTACAATAGCCAGGACATGGAAACAATCCAAATGTTCAACAACAGATGAATGGATAAAGAGAATGTGGTACATATATACAATGGAATATTAGTCATAAAAAGGGACGAAATTGGGTCATTTGTCGAGATGTGTCTGTCTGTCATACAGAGTGAAGCCAGAAAGAGAAAAACAAATATCATATATTAATGGATATATGTGGAATATAGAAAAGTGGTACTGATGAACCTGTTTGTAGGGCAGGATTAGAGATGTAGACACAGAGAACGGACATGTGGACACAAGGGGGTAAGGGGGTGGGACGAATTGGGAGATTAGATTTGACATAAATACACTACCATGTGTATAACAGATAGCTAGTGGGAACCTGCTGTATAGCACAGGGAGCTCAGCTCGGTGCTCTGTGATGACCTAGATGGGTAGGATTGGGGTGGGGTGAGAAGGAGGTCAAAGAGGGAGAGAATATAGGTGTACATATAGCTGATTCACTTCATCGTACAGCAGAAACTAACACAACATTGTAAAGCAATTTTATACTCCAATAAAAAGAAAACATTTTTGGTGGGCTTAACACTGGGCAGAGATATTTGAGTGATATTTTACTCTAGCCATAGAGAAGCTTGATGAACAATGCATCATCTCAGTCAAAAACAGGGACCATGTGGGTCATGTTTGTGGCTGAACTCCCATATAAGAGGTGCTTGATGTAAGTATTTATTGAATGAATAAATATGATTAAACACTTGTCAAAAAATAAAGTATGTATTTCCTATTAAAGGTAGCCATTTCCCCCTCAAAAAAATTTAAAAAATAAAATATCCCTTAAAAATAAACAAGCATGCCCATGTCTACTGGTTAAAAAAAAAATTCATTCTAGTACATTGGAAATTCCAATACTTTGACCTCAGCAGAATTCTTTTAGTTCAAAGAAAACAGAATACACTATGCAAGTATAATTATGATGCATGAAGCAATGGACTCAAATACTGTCTTACTGGCTTTGCTTTAAAATGACATTTTTGACTGCCATACTTGAACTTTGGTTTATCACTAGCAATTGCTTAGTCAATATGATGACATTCTTCATTTTCAAATCACCAACTCCAGATAGACAAATTTCTTTTAAATTGGATTGATAATCTTAAATTTTTCCCTATAAAAACTGAATTCTTACTCAACCACAAATATTTCTCGAGTATTTATTATGCACACATCACCAATATACTGTATGGGATACACAGATGTAATTCTTTTTCTCAAAGACTTTATAATCTAGATGTGGAGATAAATAATATACAAAAATAACAGGTGCAAATTTATAGTGTCCATGGAGAGGTCCAGATAGATAGGAAGTAAGAAGAATGTCCCTGTTTAGAAGTACGAAGGGAAGTCTCATGGAGGAAATGGACTTAGCACTGTGCAAGAGGGAACCGTAACAGGTTTGACGAAAGGAGCAGCACATGCTTTCTGGGATGTAAAGGTGATGCTAGAGGAGGGGAAAGACTGATGACCCTTCTCTTCACCAAAGGCTAGCTTTTAAATTACTCGTGGTCGTACATAATTCCAGAATGCCCTGACTTTAAATAATCAGATTTTAAGTTCATTTCTCACGTAAAGACTTTCCATCCTGATACCACCTTTTAGGTATTCTACATAGCTTCTGTCTTTGCCAATATCCATAATTCTGTAATTCCTATGACTAGAACTAATCATCCTCAAGAGTTCTCTAACTCTGTAGGATCCTATAATCATATGCTCTTCCTAAAGAGTTCCCTGGGTGATGTTTTGGTCTCCCTCTTTTTGATCTTTTACAGCCTGTTTTACTCTCAGATCCATACTGAGCAAGTCCCATTGTGTCTCTGTTAAATATACAAAAATGGCAGAAAACTGGAGCTATCAACAAAATATCCAAAGGAAGAGAGTTTGCAGATTCTTCTTGCAAATATAGATGAAGATTCAAGTTAAGATATAAAAATCCTAAACCCCAAGGCTATCACTGTGGAAACCAGAAATGATCTTTTGTATCTAAATTTTCACAAAACTGTAGCCTACTATTTTCAACCATTTTGCTGAACAGAATTCTGAAGTAGGGGACACTTGCCCTTCGTGACGCCTGTTTTCCTTTTAGTCTTCCTACTCACCTCCACTTTCCCTTTGTCCTTTAAGGATATAATCCTTTTCCCTTTATAGATTTAATTCACTCTCACCTCTCAATTCACTCATATTCATTCTCTCTCTCTCTCTCTCGTCATACAGAAAAGAGATTCTAAATATTATTTCATAATCATATCTTAGGAACTTAATATGCTGCTCTCAGTGAATATTTCCATTTTGAAAGAAGACCACAGTAAGAGGGCAATATTCTGCCCAAGAGAATGAGGTTGCCATAAACTGAATTAGTCACGTGAAAGGAAAGTTTTTTTTCAGGGGGAAAGTTGTTTGGGGAGTTTTCTGTGGTGAAAACAGGAACAATCTTGTCAGCACTCTGCTTGCTTTCCATTTAAGCAATGAGTTGGTCTATTTCTTCTGATGAATGAGTGATAGTAGTAGTAATAATAAAAATAATCATATCTAATGTTTTGATGTTTATTAATATTGAGCTAACATTCATGGCACACTGATCTAAGCATTTTGCATGTATTGTCACATAATCCCCATTATTATCCCCAATTTTAAAGATGAAGACATTGAAGCACAATGAGGTTAAGAATGCACCCAAATTGCTGGGACTCAAATCTAGAAAGTACACACAACTAGACCGTGACTGCTAAGAATTAGTGACCACAAACCCACAAGGAAGAGTAAGCAGCCATGTGCACGTGTGGTGCACAGCACCAGGCCTCTGCGTGATTGTAACTTGGCCAAAACCATCAAGAGGTCTCCTGCTCTTCTCTTCAACCTCTCCTCCCACCCTGCTGGCATCTGTCTTCACACTTCTTAGTGCTCCGACTGCCCCATCCTAAACACCACTACCTTTTACCCCTTCTTCATCCTAGCTTCCTTTTCCCTCCCCTGCATCAGCTCTGCTCCTCAAAAAGGAAACAAACTAAAGTACCAGTGTTTCCATCCTGTGAGATTCCAGGTGGGAGTTGGTTAATCTAATTAACACTTACAGTGCTCTTATCACAACCACTTTAAACTTTCATACTAAAACATAACTGTGTTCCATTTCATAAATGTTCAAAATGTGAGTGCCTATGAAAATTGTAAACAGAGTTTTCAAAAAGCAATTAGTTTTGGAATCCAAGTTCATAGAATTTTAAAGCTAGGAAAGATCTTGGTGGTTACCTGGGACAGCCTCCCCACGACAAGCCCAGGTGACTCTAGTGACCTGGCTGAGGTTACACAGATAACCCAGACCTTCTAACTTCCCATCTGACTTATTCAGCAAAAAATTTAATAGGTACCTTTTTATCTGTCAGGTACTGAGGACTCGGAACATAAAATCTCATGCTCTTTCTATTTGTTTCTTACTTAGAGTCAAGTTGTAAATGTTTTTATAGTAAGGGCATCCTTAGCTGCTAAAAGAAACAGTGATGTCTCCAGAGTCACAGCAAGAAAGCTACTGAGAAGAGCAATGTTCCCCTTTCCTTTAAGATAAAATAGAGTTAGATTGTAATATGAGCTGTTGGAGTCAGCAAGGACTTTATGAAACATTTATTCATATATTCATAATATAATCCAAACCCCCTTATTTTACCAGTGGAATCAATAGGAATCAGTGAGGCCACCTGATTCTATGCTCTTTCCACCACACCTACACCTTCTAACTTCTGGTTGGAAGCAAACCAACATTTTCAAAAAGAAAGAGTTGAGATTCCAAAATGCCATGTTTTCCAACCACTGAGACTTTTTTTGCAACTCCCATCTAGGGAAGAAAGATCATTCAGAAGAGAGATAGGCATGAGGACGCTACATATCTTCCTCTTTCAACAACAAGTTTTTAAATGCTGGCTGAGAAAGAAAAGGAATGAAGACAGAACCGGTATTAACAAACTACTGCCTGAGCAAATGGCAGGCATGACACACTTTAGACAGTTTTTTCTGTCAACCATAAGACGTTCCATGAGTTTTCAACCTGGAACTGGATGTTGTTGCTGAGCTGTGGAAAGCCTAAAACAACCCTGACTCCAAAATAAAGATTCAAGATGCAGACAAGCTTTGCAGCAGCCCTGTTCAATGCCAACACCCAAGGATAATAATGCCACAAGGACTATTCTCTTAGTGAATAAAAACATGCAACATGCCCAGTCCTCTTTCTACCTTCTTTTCTAAACATGCAGCTAGTCATAGATTTTGACACTGTTTTCTAGAAATCATTATCACTGATTCTTGCCTACTCCTCGAAAACTGACTATTCTTTACTATTAAGTGGTATTTGGGGACCGAATTTCAATCAATGTGGAATGTATGGCACTGACACAGACGTGACAGGCCCCTGTCTAGCAGAGATGCTCCACAGCAGAAACAAAGCTGTTGCTGAGGGTTTAAAGCCATTCTACACTCACTGCTCAGGCTTCGTGTTATGCAGGAGAGCCTAAACGAAAACATGAATAATGTTTTTTAATATACCAAAGGCTGACTGCCATAAGTTGTTTTTCTTCCTGCGCAAACCAAAGCACAATAGGGGTAAGTGTTCTATGCAATCCAAAATTCGTTTCAAGACAAGTACCAACACTAAATTGTGAATACTTTAAATAATAAAAACATGCATATAAGATATTACATTTTTATGTCCACATAAGTAGTAAATACAGGATCCAGGAAAAACAAAAAAACAAGGCCCCCTCCACACTATAAATATTCTGGAAAATTATTCAGTAGTCAGGATGGAGACAGTTACTTGGCATGGAAGTAGCTGTTAAAGTGAGAATATCAAGGACTGAGCCTACTTTTAGACAGTGAAAATGATTGCCTCCTGTGATTGTTTTATCCAAACACATCTATTGAACACTATGTGCCAGCTGCTTTCATATGAGGAGACTAGATCTATTATTTATTGAGCACACACTATGTATCAGGCATCCTATATATTGACTTCACTAAATCCCCAGAGCAATTGCTTGAGGTAGATATGGGTTTGAATCATGTGAAATTTCTGTTTCTGTGGGTCACAAAGGTGAAATATTGGAACACTCACAGAATCTGACCTGAATATTAATGTTTTCATTTTATAGGTGGCTCAGAGAAGTTAAATAACTTGAAGTTTATACAGCAACTACATGTAGAGTTGGGACTGCAACCCATACTCTGTTACCATTCCAGCACACTTCACTTTATCTTAAGTAATTATATTAAACTGGAAGGATCCCATAGCCCTCCAAACTCTAAATCTACTGCCCTCTCTCCAACCCAAGCCAAAATACCTGAATGGTTTGAGTGTCTTGTCTTGAGTTTAAGGATTTGATTCTATTAAAATCCTTATTTCTCTACATACCTATTTCCCTTCTTTCATTAGCTTCATTATGACCATAATCATTGTATTTTCTGAACCAAAATGTGGAACATGTAATCAGAGAGAAACAGTTATTTATGAGGAAAAGGATATAAAATAATTATTATGATCCCATCCTAAGAAATTTTGGAAGAATGCTCATCATAAACACATCACCTGGACACTGTAGTGTATTTGCTTTTGTATGGTTGCCATAATCCACTTGTGGCTCCCTGAGGGCAGGTTCTATGTTTTACTACTACTTGTGGAACACCTGTAATTTTGTATGACATAAAACACAAAAGTACTTCTACTGATGGGCACAGGCAATCAGAAGTACCATGGCTGCAAAGGTGCTAGAAAGTAAGATTAAGACATTCTCCTTTCCTTCAAAATCTCTACGAAGAGTTTTGAACATCCATAGGGCAACTATTTATCAAGTACTTCTTATGCATTAGGTATTTTCTTAGGTGCTGTATATGTGGGACGCTTCTAAAAAAGGAAAAAAATTAATCAGGCAGAGAGAATAGTAGAGATCCATGGTTCTCAAACTCTAGCGTGGATCAAAATCACCTGGAGGGCTTGTTAAAACACAGACCGCTGGGTCCACCCAGAGTTTTGCATTCAGTAGATAAGAGGTGAGGTCCAAGAAGCTGCAATGTTTAACGATTCCCAAATTAAGCTCGTGCTGCTGACCTAGCAACCATGTTTTGGGAACCACTAGTATGGATCTCTGAAGATTAGGAAAGGAGAATGAGCAATACCACAGAGAATGGAATCAACATAAGGAGTCTGGCCTGTCTGGAATACAAATATAGTTATTAAGCTACTCTGACTTTCTCCTCTGAAGGCGATCTACCTCAGTGCAACCTGGGGCATTCTCCTTGCTTTGATCCACCTGCCACCAAGTACAGCCTCGGCATCTGGAAGAATGAGAGACATCTGCCCATCCACCTAAGGTAGAAGCCTTAAGCAAATACCCAACAGGAGTCACTCCCTTACCTCCAATATTCCTACAACTTGTTTCTACAGAGTTGCTTATTAAGGTCAACTGAATCTACAGATCTCTCTGCAAAAAGAAATTTTCTTTAAGGTACTCAAGTGGCTCATTGCTTTATAAGACCTTTCAAGAATTCTTACATTTATAATGCAGCTATAAAAGAGAGCACAACTTTCTCTCACAACTATCTAAAATCTTGTTTCCAAAGATCTATAGAAATCAAATTTTCTAATTCTCCCCCAGCTAGTGCCAGTCTTTAGTCTATGTCACTCCCTGGTTCTCGGATGATTCTGACTTCAAATGACACAAGACATCTGTCTCACAATCTCTCACCAACACCAGACCTTCTCTGCATATCTAAGCCTTATCTTGTATTGTTGATTGTTAAAAGTGAGAAGTCAGAGGCTTAATCAATATTTTCCAGATTGATTAATGGATCTTGACCAACATGCTACAGCACAGCTCATGGTTTATAAGGCACATTCAATGAGCTGGTACCGCATTTTATCATCTTTGTCTTACCAAGTAAATAAATTTAATCAATAAAGTGAACAGAGTAGCTAATGAGCAACCCTTACCATAGAGACTATATTACCTAATTAAGTGAAAAAAAGGCCTTGAACTATCAAAAAAGAGACTCTACCCCATGTATCTTTATCTATCTCTCATCTCTCCAACCCTATCTATCATCTACTTATTACCTACTTCATGAACAATAATCTTAATTCATAGAATTCAGTTTTAAATTCAGCGGTGGTAACAGCAGGACCAAACTAAAAATATTGTCATGTGTCAAAAAAACAAATGGAATACCAAGGACAATAAAATAAAAGAATAAAAGCAAGAAGAAAGATGACAAAAATTACCTTACTACAGAGAGCAAAGAATTGCCATAATATATTTTAAAGGTAATAATAATAATAAAGCCATTAGAAACTCAGTTGGACTTTTCGCCTCGCAAAGAGGTATTAAAAGTTCTGTATAAACAGAGGAAAGAGCTTCAGAATTTCCTCTTCTACAGTTGAAAGGAGCTACTGCCCCATATGAAACCAAAGCACCATGTGTACTTTAGGGATAGCCCCTAACTGTTTATAGCTGTTCACAGTACACCACAGTGAGACAGAAAGAAGTCTGCAGTGTTCCAGGGACGCTCTGATCACTTTTACTTATTAGGATTATGTCTGCTTTTTTAAAAGAATGTAATCACTGATTATATGGAACACATCTAAAATAGAAAAATTCGACATTTCTTAAAATGAGCATTCTAATTAGTAACTAGAGCTATACATTTCCCATAAAGATAGAGAAGGATTAAAAAATTTCAGGTTAGCAAAAATGACTCTTTAGGCTAGGCACACATCAGTGTATCTAAGCATATCATTATTTGTCCCAAGATATTTTCTCTTAATTTATTCTATTTATATGAGCTACAATAAAGTTGAGTGCAAACATAAAAGCAAATATGTGATTTGCATTTGTGTACAATACAGTGTTGATAATTTAGAATGAACTAAACTAGACTCATAAATTGGGCAGGTTGGGACTAACGTTTGTACCATCTCCACAAAATAATTTACTAAGCAAATCAATAGTGCAAACATGACTATAAGACACTTTTTAAGGCCTTCATTCATTCTTTGTGTGCAAGTGATACTCCCATTGGCAAACAGGCCTTATTTACTTTTACAATTAAGCAGGGAATAACCATCACCACAAATGGCTAGTTGTTATGCCTGTGTTTCTTTAAATTCCTCTACATTTCAAGTGATTTCTGACTCACAAATGAACCCCACACATTGTGCCTATGCCCCCTTCTGTCAATGCACTCACGGCCAACACCAGCAACACAAGAGCTCCAGCTCCTGCTCTCATGGAGAGGAAAAGAAGAAACCAGAAGAAGCAAGGAGTCAGACCCCAAAGCAGCCTGCCCTTCAGGGATGGTCAGCCTCCAATGACACTATCCCTCCCAAAGCCTCTCTTACTAAACTCTGTGTTCATTTCCTAGGGCCACTATAACAAATGACCATAAACCAGGTGGCTTTAACAGAAATTTATTCTCTCTCAGTTCTGGATGCCAGAAGCTTCAAATCAAGGCTTTCCAGAGCCACACTCTAAAGAAGAAAGCTCTATGGGAGAATCTCCCCCTTGCCTCTTCTAGCTGTTGGTGGTTCCTAGTATTCCTTGGCTTGTGGCAGCATCAATGCAGTCTCTGCTCTTGTCTCCACATGGTCTTCTTCTCTGTGCATTAGCAGAGTTCTTTTCAGGTGTCAATGCAGTCCCACGTATGACCATCATCCCATCTGATGGTCAAACTCTGTAACTGAGGTGCTAATATTTTCACTTTACAAAAGAAAAAACTGAGCTCAGAGTGGCCCAAAGTTACTTAGCTAGGTAGAAGGAGATCAGAGTCTTAAACTCAGGACTTCTAGTTCAAATCCTATTATACTTTCACCATACCAAGCTATTCCTCTCTTCTCTCACATACACACAGACTGAAATATATTCAAAGCATTTTTCCATTATAAGTGAATTACCACCAATTAGAGATGTGTAAAATACCAAGGCTCTTCCATTATTTCAAAAAAAAAATCAATATACTCTTGGGTGGCTTTCAGACAGGCTTCCTCACCTAACCTCAACAATGTGTCTCAACCCCAGATGCATATCAGAATTTCCTAGACATGAGTCCCAGGTATGTGTGTGTTTAACAAGCTACCTGATGACGAGACCCAGGTACAGCCAGAATCAACAACCCTGGACTGTGGGATTTTAGACCTCAGTCTTACTATTTGATGTATTACACACACACACAGGATGACTTTTCATTGCTATGGCTTTCTAAAAGCAAAAATAAGAATCCTGGAGGGTCCAGAAGATGACGGAGGAGTAAGATGTGGAGATCACCTTCCTCCCCACAAATATATCAAAAATACATCTACATGTGGAACAACTCCTACAGAACATCTACTGAACGCTGGCAGAAGACCTCAGACTTCCCAAAAGGCAAGAAACTCCCCACATACCTGGGTAGGGCAAAAGAAAAAAGAAAAAACAAAGACAAAAGGATAGGGACAGGCCCTGCACCTCTGGGAGGGAGTTGTGAAGACGGAAAAGTTTCCACACACTAGGAAGCCCCTTCACAGGCGGAGACAGGGGGTGGGCAGGGGGGAAGCTTCGAAGACACAGAGGACAGCACAGCAACAGGGGTGCAGAGGCAAAGTGAAATATTCCTGCACAGAGGATCAGTGCCGACCAGCACTCACCAGCCCGAGAGAGGCTTGTCTGCTCACCCGCCGGGGCAGGGAGGTGAGGCTCCGGCTTCGGAGGTCAGATCCCAGGGAGAGGACTGGGGTTGGCTGCGTGAGCACAGCCTGAAGGGGGCTATTACGCCACAGCTAGCTGGGGGAACTCTGGGAAAAAGTCTGGACCTGCCTAAGAGGCAAGAGACCATTGTTTCGGGGAGTGCAAGGAGAGGGGATTCAGAGCATCCCTTAAACGAGCTCCAAAGACAGAGTGAGCCGCGGCTATCAGCATGGACAACAGAGACAGGCATAAGACGCTAAGACTGCTGCTTCAGCCACCAGAAGTTCTGTGTGCGAGCACAAGTCACTATCCACACCTCTCCTCCCAGGAGCCTGTGCAGCCCGCCACTGCCAGGGTCCCGTGATCCAGGTACAACTTCCCCGGGAGAACACACAGTGCGCCTCAAGCAGTTGCAAAGTCACCCTGGCCTCTGCCGGAACAGGCTCACATCGAATTTCAATTATAATTACCATACCCCTCCCTCCCCCTCGCCTGAATGAGCAGGAGCCCTTTAATCAACCGCTGCTTTAACCCCCTCTCGTCTGGGTGGGGAACAGATGCCTGAGGGTGACCTACGTGCAAAAGTGGGGCCAAAACCACAGCAGAAACCAAAGGGCTGTGCAAACAAACAAGAGAACAGGAACTTTCTCCAAAAAGCCTCAGGAGCAGTGGATTAAATCCCCACAACCAACTTGAGGTACCCTGCATCTGTGAAATAACTGAATAGACAATGAATCAACCCAAAATTGAGGTGGTGGACTTTGGGAACTACTGTAGACGTGGGGTGTGCTGTCTGCGACTGACTTGTTTCCGATTTTTATATTTATCTTAGTATAGTTTTTAGCGCTTATTATCATTGATGGATTTGTTTATTGGTTTGGCTGCTCTCTTCTGTTATATTTATTACTTTTTAATTCTTTTATTTTAATAATTTCAAAAAGGTTTTAATTTTAACTGTTTTATTTTTTACTGTTTTCTTTTTTCTCCCTTTTCTTCTGAGCTGTGTGGATGACAAGGGTCTTGATGCTCCGACCTGGTGTAAGGCCTGAGCCTCTGACATGGGACAGCCGAGTTCAGGACATTGGACCACCAGAGACTTCCAGGCCCCACATAATATCAGTTGGCGAGAACTCTCCTAGAGATCTCCGTCTCAATGCTAAGAACAGCTCCACCCAATGGCAAGCAAGCTCCAATGCTGGACGCCCCATGACAACTAGCAAGACAGGAACACAACCCCACCCACTAGCAGAAAGGCTGCCTAAAATCATAAGGTCACAAACACCCCAAAACACACCACCAGACGTGGACCTGCACACCAAAAAGCCAAGATCCAACCTCATCCACCAGAACACAGGCACTAGTCTCCTCCACCAGGAAGCCTACACAACCCACTGAACCAACCTTAGCCGCTGGGGACAGACACCAAAAACAATGGCAACTACGAACCTGCAGCCTGCAAAAAGGAGACCGCATGCACAACAAGCTAAGGAAAATGAGAAGACAGAAAAACACACAGCAGATTAAGGAGCAAGGTAAAAACCCACCAGATCAAACAAATGAAGAGGAAATAGGCAGAATACCTGAAAAAGGATTCAGTGTAATGATAGTAAAGATGATCCAAAATCTTGGAAATAGAATGGAGAAGATACAAGAAACGTTTAACAAGGACCTAGAAAATCTAAAATGCAAACAATGATGAAAAACACAATAAATGAAATTTAAAATTCTCCAGAAGGAATCAAAGGCAGAAAACTGAGGCAGTGACTGAAAATAACAGAGGCACTTCCAGGATAAGTGACCTGGAAGATAAAATAGTGGAAAAAACTACTTCAGAGCAGAATAAAGAAAAAAGATTGAAAACAATTGAGGACAGTCTTAGATACCTCTGGGACAACATTAAACACACCAACATTCGAATTACAGGGGTCCCAGAAGAAGAGAAAAAGAAAGGTACTGAGAAAACATTTGAAGAGATTATAGTTGAAAACTTTCCTAACATGAGAAAGGAAATAATGAATAAAGTCCAGGAAGCACAGAGAGTACCATACAGTATAAATCCAAGGGGAATATGCCAAGACACATGTTAATCAAACTATCAAAAATTAAATACAAAGAAAAAATTTTAAACGCAGCAAGGGAAAAACAACAAATGATATACAAGGGAATGCCCATAAGGTTAACAGCTGAACTTTCAGCAGAAACTCTGCAAGCCAGATGGGAGTGGCAGGACATATTTAAAGTGATGAAAGGGAAAAAACTACAACCAAGATTACTCTACCCAGAAAGGCTTTCATTCAGATTTGATGGAGAAATTAAAACTTTTACAGACAAGCAAAAGTTAAGAGAGTTCAGCACCACCAAACCAGCTTTACAGCAAACGTTAAACAAACTTCTGTAGCCAGGAAACACAAGAGAAGGAAAAGACCTACAAAAACAAACCAAAAACATTTAAGAAAATGGTAATAAGAACAAACATATCGACAATCACCTTACATGTAAATGGATTAAAAGCTCCAAACAAAAGACATAGAATGGCTGAATGGATACAAAAACAAGACCCATATATATGCTGTCTAAAAGACACCCACTTAGAACTAGGGACACATACAGACTGAAAGTGAGGGGATGGAAAAAGATATTCCATGCAAATGGAAATCAAAAGAAGGCTGGAGGAGCAATTCTCATATCAGACAAAACAGACTTTAAAATAAAGACTATTACAAGAGACAAAGAAGGACACTACATAATGATCAAGGGTCAATCCAAGAAGAAGATATAACAATTGGAAATCTTTATACACCCAACATAGGAGCACCTCAATACATAAGGCAAATGCTAACAGCTATAAAAGGGGAAATCGACAGTAACACAATCACAGTAGGAGACTTTAACACCCCACTTTCACCAATGGACAGATCATCCAAAATGAAAATAAATGAGGAAACACAAGCTTTAAATGACACGTTAAACAAGATGGACTTAACTGATATTTATAATACATTCCATCCAAAAACAACAGAATATACTTATTCTCAAGTGCTAATGGAATACTCTGCAGGATAGATCACACCTTGGGTAACAAGTCAAGCCTTGGTAAATTTAAGAAAATTGAAATCGTACCAAGTATCTTTATCGACCACAATGCTATGAGACTCGATATCAACTACAGGAAAGAAAACTGTAAAAATACAAACACATGGAGGCTAAACAATACACTACTAAATAACCAAGAGATCACTGCAGAAATCAAAGAGGAAATCAAAAATTACCTAGAAACAAATGACAATAAAAACACGATGACCCCAAACCTATGGGATGCCAAAAAGGCAGTTCTAAGAGGGAAGTTTATAGCCATACAATCCTACCTAAAGAAACAAGAAAAATCTCAAATCAACAACCTAACCTTATACCTAAAGCAATTAGAGAAAGAAGAGCAAAAAAACACAAAGTTAGCAAAAGGAAAGAAATTATGTGATCAGATCAAAAATAAATGAAAAACAAATGAAGGAAACAGCAGAAAAGATCAATAAAGCTAAGAGTTGGTTCTTTGAGAACATAAACAAAATTGACAAACCATTAGCCAGACTCATCAAGAAAGAAAGGGAGAAGACTCAAATCAATAGAATTAGAAATGAAAACGGAGAAGTAACAACTGACACTACAGAAATACAAAGGAACATGAGAGATTACTACAAGCAACTATATGCCAATAACATGGACAACCCAGAATAAATGGACAAATTCTTAGAAAACCACAACCTTCAGAGATTCAACCAGGAAGAAACAGAAAATATAAACAGACCAATCAAAAGCACTGAAATCAAAACTGTGATTAAAAATCTTCCAACAAACAAAAGCCCAGGACAGATGACTTCACAGGTGAATTCTATCAAACATTTAGAGAAGAGCTAACACCTATCTTTCTCAGACTCTTCCAAATTATAGCAGAGGGAAGAACACTCCCAAACTCATTCTATGAGGCCACCATCACCCTGATACCAAAACCAGACAAAGATGTCACAAAGAAAGAAAAGTACAGGCCAATATCACTGATGAACATAGGTGCAAAAATCCTCAACAAAATACTGGCAAACAGAATCCAACAGCACAAAAGGATCATACACCGTGATCAAGTGGGGTTTACCCCAGGAATGCAAGGATTCTTCAAGATATGCGAATCAATCAATGTGATACACCATATTAACAAACTGAAGGAGAAAAACAATATGATCTCAATAGATGCAGAAAAAGCTTTTGACAAAATTCAACACCCATTTATGATAAAAACTCTCCAGAAAATAGACATAGAGGGATTTACCTAAACAACATAAAAGGCCATATATGACAAACCCACAGCCCACATCTTTCTCAATGGTAACAAACTGAAACCATTGCCTCTAACATCAGGAACAAGACAAGGATGCCCACTCACCACTATTATTCAACATAGTTTTGGAAGTTTTAGTCACAACAATCAGAGAATCGGAAAAGAAGAAGTAAAGCTGTCACTGTTTGCAGATGACATGATACTATACATAGAGAATCCTAAAAATGCTACCAGAAAACTACTAGAGCTAATCAATGAATTTGGTAAAGCAGCAGGATAGAAAACTAATGCACAGAAATCTCTTGCATTCCTACACAATAATGATGAAAAATCTGAAAGAGAAATTAAGGACACACTCTCATTTACCATTACAACAAAAATAATAAAATACCTAGGAATAAACTTCCCTAAGGAGACAAAAGACCTGTATGCAAAAAACTGTAAGAGACTGATGAAGGAAATTAAAGATGCTACAAACAGATGGAGAGATATACCACGTTCTTTGGTTGGAAGAATCAACATTGTGAAAGTGACTATACTACCCAAAGCAATCTACAGATTCAATGCAATCCCGATCAAACTACCAATGGCATTTTTAACAAACCTAGATCAAACACTTTCACAATTTGTATGTAAACACAAATGACCACGTATAGCCAAAGCAATCTTGAGAAAGGAAAACAGAGCAGGAGGAATCAGGCTCCCTGACTTCAGACTATACTACAAAGCTACAGTAATTAAGACAGTATGGTACTGGCACAAAAACAGAAATATAGATCAATGGAACAGGATAGAAAGCTCAGATAAACCCATGCACATATGCTCACCTTATCTTTGATAAAGGAGGCAAGAATATACAATGGAGAAAAGAGAGCCTTTTCAATTAGTGGTGCTGGGAATACTGGACAGTTATATGTAAAAGAATGACATTAGAACACTCCCTAAAACCACACACATAAATAAAATCAGAGTGGATTAAAGACCTAAATGTAAGACCGGACACTATAAAACTCTTAGATGAAAACATAGGAAGAACACTCTATGACATAAATCACAACAAGATCTTTTTTCAACCACCTCCTGGAGTAATGAAAACAAAAACAAAAATAAACAAATGGGACCTAATGAAACAAAAAGGTTTTGCACAGTAAAGGAAACCATCAACAAGAAAAAAAGACAACCCTCAGAATGGGAGAAAATATTTGCAAATGAAGCAACTGACAAAGGATTAATCTCCAAAATATACAAGCAGCTCATGCAGCTCAGTATCAAAAAGCAAACAACTCAATCCAAAAATGGGCAGAAGACCTAAATAGACATTTCTCCAAAGAAGATATATAGGTTGCCAATAAATACATGAAAGGATGCTCAACATCACTAATCATTAGAGAAATGCAAATCAAAACTACAATGAGGTATCACCTCACACTGGTCAGATTGGCCATCATCAAAAAATCTACAAACAATAAATCCTGGAGAGAGTGGAGAAAAGGGAACCCTCTTGTACTGTTGGTGGGAATGTAAATTGATACAGCCACTGTGGAGAACAGTATGCAGGTTCCTTAAAAAACTAAAAATAGAACTCCCATAGGACACAGCAATCCCACTACTGTGCATATACCCTGAGAAAACCATAATTCAAAAAGACACATGACCACAATGTTAACTGCAGCACTATTTACAATAGCCAGGACATGGAAGCAACCTAAATGTCCATCAACAGATGAATGGATAAAAAAGATGTGGCACATATGTACAATGGAATATTACTCAACCATAAAAAGAAACGAAATTGAGCTATTTGTAGTGAGGTGGATGGACCTAGAGTCTGCATAGAGAGTGAAGTAAGTCAGAAAGAGAAAAACAAATACCGTATGCTAACACATATATATGGAATCTTAAAAAAAAAATTGTTCTGATGAAACTCGAGGCAAGACAGGAATAAAGACGCAGATGTAGAGAATGGACTTGAGGATGTGGGGAGGGGGAAGGGTATGCTGGGACGAAGTGAGAGAGTAGCATTGACCTATATACACTACCAAATGTAAAATAGAGAGCTAGTGGGAAGCAACTGCATCGCACAGGGAGATCAACTCGGTGCTTTGTGACCACCTAGAGGGGTGGGATAGGAGCGTGGGAGGGAGACGCAAGAGGGAGGGGATATGGGGATATATGTACACATATAGCTGATTCACTTTGTTATACAGCGGAAACTAACACAACATTGTAAAGCAATTTTACTGCAATAAAGATGTTAAAAATAAAAAGGTCTTATGGAAAAACCCGAACTTTTTGGCCAATCCAATACTAAGAAATTCTATGAGAACTGACAATGAAAAGATGAACAAACCGTTTTTTTTAATGGACAGAACAATTGAGCAGATATTTCCTAAAAAGAAATAACTGAATAGTATATTATGCTACCACAGGAAAATGCAAATTAAATCCAAAATGAGATATACTTTCATACCCACAAAACCAGCTAAAATCAAAAAGACTACAAGAACAAATGTTGGTATGATGTGGAGCATTTCTATAGGAGCACAGAGTGATACAAAACAGTACAACCACTTTGAAGAACTGATTGGCAGTTTCTTAAAAAGTTAAATACACTTCTACACAGCAACTTCTCGCCTAGATAGTTACCCAAGAGAAATAAAGCATATTATTCTCATAGCCAAAAACTACAAAAATACCAAATGTTTATCACAGGAAAATAATCAAATTGTGGTACACTCACACAATGGAATAAAACTCAGCAATAAAAAGCAACGCATTACTGGTACATACAACATGAGAAAAACTCAAAAACATTGTGTTAAGTGAAAGAAGGCAGACACAAAGAATACTTACTGCATTATTCCAAAATATAGGCAAACTTCATCTATCACATAAGAAATCAGAGCATAGTTGTGGGGCATGGAGTGGAATGCAGACTGCAATGGAGTCCAGGGAACTTTCTGGGGGAATGGCAATGTTCTATACCTTGTTTGGGATGGTAGATACACAATTGTATACAATTATCAGAACATATCACACTCAGTACTCAAGATTTATACATTCAATTGCATGTTAATTGTGTCTCAGTGAAAATATATATTTATAGACCAACACAGTTCCATAGGTAATAATGATTGTATTGACAGACAGTACTAACTTAGTAGTCCTGAAAAAGATTTTTTAATTATTATTTTTCATGACTATAAAAATAACACAGACATAAATAATTCCAAAAACATAAAATTGAACTAAGTAGAAAGGAAGTCCCTGTGCAAGTGGAAAAGTGTAAGAGATTGAGTGAGAAGGATGTCTATTCTATGTACTTGGTCATTTTTTTAATGGAAGTACCAAACACATGTGCCCATGACAGTGTGAGTATGCAGGCATGTCAGGTTTACAATACCATTTCTGGATCAACTGCACTTTTTAAAATGTGCAGGGGTTTTTTTTTTATTGTGGAAAAGAGGCGGCAAGTAATTCTGCAGTATTATTGTCATGACTAATTAGTATTTTGCAGGTCAGTTATAATTGCAAGTATTTGTACACTTGTTCACTATCTCACTTAGTCTTCCAATACTGGGTTTCAAAAAGGTGGCACATCACTCACTTAGGGGTTAAAATAAAATTTCAGCATTAGGGTAGGTTACAGTGTGTTGGAGGGAATGGGGAGATTATGTCAAGCCCGGGAGAACTCATGTAGTTATCCATCAGGCAGGTTTTATGGAATATAAGGTCCCAGAGAAGTATTTCTTGAACCAAATCATGGAGGATAAGGAAGTCCAGATTGTCTTCCCAGAGGAAGAAAATTTACACTTAGTTTTCAAGGATCAGTCATGGGTTACTAGATGGGCTGAGATCTGGGCTGACGTTTCAATCAGTGGGAGAGCATGAGCTATTCACAAAGTCACACTGGAGAGAAGAGGAGGGAAGGGGAAGGGAGGAGAGGGGAGGAGAGAAGAAAATCTGTCCAGGACTTTCCAGCCCCACAACACTGCCTCATCATCTCTCACCTTGACGACTCCAGTACCCTTTTGACTAGTCCTTCTGTCTTAATCTCATGCCCTCAGATCCAGCCTGCACATCACACATAGGAAGATGTATGCATAGCAAGATGCTAACCCAGGAACATTACAAGAAAAATCTAGGTATGGCCCTGTGACTGGGACCTTGGCTAACGCTCCAGCCTCATCTCCCACCATTCCTCACACCACAAATCCCAGGGGAGTTTCCCAGATACACCACACCGTTTTATGCCTCCAGGTCAAAATGCTTCCTGTTCTAGGAATACCCTTCTTCCACTGACCCACATAGCAAACTGCTCTTCATTCTTCAAAAGCTTGTTCTCCTCTGTGTCCTCCCCGTTAATCACTCTCTCCTAGGTACTTTTTCTGGACACCTGTCTCTTTCTGCCACTCTACGTTTCACACTACATTGTAATTGTCAGTTTACACATTTGTCTACTCCCTTACTAGAAGGACAGAAACTATCTAATTCATTTGAGAATGGGGATTGTTTAGGAGGGGTAATCTTACTTTAAATCACTAAAATAATTCATGCTTGTTGTCACAAATTAAATATCAAGGTGACAAAGAGTTCATTCTCCCCATATTAATCCTCCACTTCTAACTTCCCTTCCTTTGTAGTCAATTTTACAATTTCTCTCTATCGTCATACTAAAATACAGAGGGGGGGAGTTTGTTTTACAAAAATGGTATCCTACTCTGTGCATTATTCTGAGACTCATTTTTTAACATAATATCATGGACATCTTTCCAAGTTAATTCACTTTGATTTAAATATTTTCTTCAATAATGTGAGATATGAAGTTAAGAAACAAAAATACCAACTGAACAACTGTTAGAGATACCTGAAAAATTGGTCTCTGTGCTTTTGAGGAAATAATTCACAAAGGAAAATATAATTAATTTCACCATGTCTGCAATTAAAATAAAATCAATCCAGTTGCTCAAAAAGCCAATTTTCTTAGTAATTCTGAAGAAAAATGTACGCCGTACTTCTGATAAAACAACTGTTTAAGTACAGTGAGCAAAGTATTCAAAATCACCCCTAAAAGAGGAGACCTTCAAGATGGCAGAGGAGTAAGACGTGGAGATCACCTTCCTCCCCACAAATATATCAGAAATACATCTACATGTGGAACAACTCCTACAGAACACCTACTGAATGCTGGCAGAAGACCTCAGACTTCCCAAAAGGCAAGAAACTCCCCATATACCTGGGTAGGGCAAAAGAAAAAAGAAAAAACAGAGACAAAAGAATAGGGATGGGACCTGCACCAGTGGGAGGGAGCTGTGAAGGAGGAAAGGTTTCCACACACTAGGAAGCCCCTTCACTGGTGGAGATGGGGGAGGGGGGTGGCGGGGGGGGGGAAGCTTCGGAGCCTTGGAGTAGAGCACAGCAACAGGGGTGCAGAGGGCAAAGCGGAGAGATTCCTGCTTTGGGAATCAGTGCCGAACAGCACTCACCAGCCCGGGCAGGTGGGGGCTGGGAGCTGAGGGTCGGGCTTTGGAGGTTATATCCCAGGGATAGGACACGGGTTAGCTGCGTGAACACAGCCTGAAGGAGGTTAGTGCGCCACAGCTAGCTGGGACGGAGTCCAGGAAAAAATCAGGAACTGGCTGAGAGGGAAGAGACCATTGTTTTGGGGTGAGTGAGGAGAGGGGATTCAGAACACCGCCTAAATGAGCTCCAGAGATGGGTGCGAGCCGCAGCTATCAATGGGGACACCAGAGATGGGCATAAGACGCTAAGGCTGCTGCAGCCACCAAGAAGTCTCCGTGCAAGCATAGGTCACTATCCATATTTCCCCTCCCAGGAGGATGTGCAACCCGCCACTGCCATGGTCCTGGGATCCAGAGACAACTCTCAGAGAATCACACACTGTGCCTCAGGCTGTTGCAATGTCATGTCAGCCTCTGCCGCCGCAGGCTAGCACTGCACTCTGTACCCCTCCCTCCCCCCAGCCTGAGAGAGCCAGAGCCCCATAATCAGCTGCTACTTTAACCTCGGCCTGTCTGGGTGGAGAACAGACGCCCTCAGGCAACCTATATGCAGAGGCGGGCCAAATCCAAAGCTAAAACCCAGGAGCTGTGCAAACACAGAAGAGAAAGGAAAATATCTCCCAGCAGCCTCAGGAGCAGCAGATTAAATCTCCACAATCAACTTGGTGTACCGTGCATCTCTGGAATACCTGAATACACAACAAATCATCCCAAAATTGAGGCAGTGGACTTTGGGAACAACTGTAGACTTGGGGTTGGCTTCCTGCATCTAATTAGTTTCTGGTTTTATGTTTATTTTAGTTAAATATTTATAGTTTATTAGCATTGGTAGATTTGTTTATTGATTTGTTTATTGATCTCTTCCTCCTTTTATTTTTTATATACAGATATATATATATTTTCCTTTTTCTCTCTTTGTGAGTGTGTATTCTTCTTTTTGTGATTTTCTCTGTATAGCTTTGCTTTTACCATTTGTCCTAGGGTTCTGTATGTCCATTTCTTTGTTTGTTTTTTTAGTATAGATTTTAAAACTTGTTATCATTGGTGGATTTGTTTTTTAGTTTGGTTGCTCTCTCCTTTTTTTTCTTACTTTTCAAATTTTTTTTATATATTTAATAATTATTTTTTATTTTAATAACTTTATTTTATTTTACTTTTCTTTCTTTCTTTCCTTTTTTCTCACTTTTCTTCTGAGCCATGTGGCTGACAGGGTCTTGGTCCTCTGGCTGGGTATCAGGCCTATGCCTCTGAGGTGGGAGCCCCGAGTTCAGGACATTGGTCCACCAGAGACCTCCCAGCTCCATGTGATTTCAAATGGCAACAGCTGTCCGAGACATCTCCATCTCAACACTAGACCCAGCTCCACTCAACGAACAGCAAGCTACAGTGCTGGACACCCTATGCCAAACAACAAACAAGACAGAAACACGAAACTACTCATTAGCACAGAGGCTGCCTAAAATCATAATAAGGTCACAGACACACAAAAAGACACCACTGGATGTGGTCCTCCCACCAGAAAGACAACATCCAGCCTCATCCACCACAACAAAGGCACTAATCCCCTCCACCAGGAAGCCTACACAAACCACTGAACCAACCTCAGCCACAGGGGGAGACACCAAAAACAACAGGAACTATGAACCTGCAGCCTGTTGAAAGGAGACTGAAAACACAGTAAGTTAAGCAAAATGAGAACACAGAGAAAAACACAGCTGATGAAGGAGCAAGGTAAAAACCCACCAGATGGAACAAATGAGGAGTAAATTGGCAGTATACCTGAAAAAGCATTCAGAATAATAATAGTAAACATGATCCAAAGTCTTGGAAATAGAATGGAGAAAATATAAGAAATGCTTAACAAGGACCTAGAAGAACTAAAGAGCAAACAAACAATGATGAACAGCACAATAAATGAAATTAAAAATTCTCTAAAAGGAATCAGTAGCAGAATAACTGAGGCAGAAAAATGGATACATGACCTGGAAGATAAAATTGTGGAAATAACTACTGCAGAGCAGAATAAAGAAAAAAGAATGAAACGAACTGAGGACAGTCTTAGAGACCTCTGGGACAATATTAAATGAACCAACATTCAAATTATAGGGGTCCCAGAAGAAGAAGAGAAAATGAAAGGGATTGAGAAAATATTTTAAGAGATTATAGTTGAAAATTTTAAGAGATTATAGTTCAAAATGTCCCTAATATGGGAAAGGAAAGCATTAACCAAGTCTAGGAAGGGCAGAGAGTCCCATACAGGATAAATCCAAGGAGAAACACACCAGGACACATATTAATCAAACTAACAAAAATTAAATACAAAGAAAAAATATTAAAAGCAACAAGGGAAAAACAACATACAAGGGAATCCTCATAATGTTAACAGCTGATCTTTCAGCAGAAACTCTGCAAGCCAGAAGGGAGTGGTATGACATATTTAAAGTGATGAAAGGTAAAAAATTACAACCAAAATTACCCAGCAAGGATCTCATTCAGATGTGACAGAGAAATGAAAACCTTTACAGACAAGCAAAAGCTAAGAAATTCAGCACCAGCAAACCAGCTTTAGAACAAATGCTAAAGGAACTTCTCTAGGCAGGAAACACAAGAGAAGGAAAAGACCTACAATTACAAACCCAAAACAATTAAGAAAATGATAAGAGGAACAAATATATCAACAACTACCTTACACGTAAATGGATTAAGAGCTCCAAGCAAAATACACAGACTGGCTGAATGGATACAGAAACAAGATCCATATATATGCTGTCTACAAGAGAGCCACATCAGACCTAGGGACGCATACAAACTGAAAGTGAGGGGATGGAAAAAGATATTAAATGCAAACAGAAATCAAAAGAAAGCTAGAGGAGCAATTCTCATATCAGACAAAACAGACTTTAAAATAAAGACTATTGCAAGAGACAAGAAGGACACTACATAATGATCAAGGGTCAATCCAAGAAGAAGATATACCCATTTTAAATATTTATGCACTCAACGTAGGAGCACCTAAACATAAGGCAAAGGCTAACAGCTATAAAAGGGGAAATCGACAGTAACACATTCATAGTAGGGGACACTAACACCTGACTGTCACCAATGGACAGATCATCCAAATGAAAATGAATAAGGAAACACAAGCTTTAAATGATACATTCAACAAGATGGACTTAATTGATAGTTATAGGACATTCCATCGAAAAACAACAGAATACACTTCTTCTCAAGTGCTCATGGAACATTCTCCAGGATAGATCATATCCTGGGGTCACAAATCAAGCCTTGGTAAATTTAGGAAAATTGAAATTGCATCAAGATCTTTTCCTACCACAATGCTATGAGACTAGATATCAATTAGAGGAAAAAATCTGTAAAAAATACAAACACATGAAGGCTAAACAATACACTACTTAATAACCAAGAGATCACTGAAGAAATCAAAGAGGAAATCAAAGAATACCTAAAAACAAATCACAATGAAAACAGGACACCCAAAACCTATGGGATGTAGCAAAAGCAGCTCTAAGAGGAAAGTTTAGAGCAATATAAACCTACCTCAAGAAACAACTCAAATAAACAACCTAACCTTACACCTAAAGCAATTAGAGAAAGAAGTGAAAACCCCAAAGTTAGCAGAAGGAAAGAAATCATAAAGATCAGATCAGAAATAAATGAAAATGAAATGAAGGAAACAAGAGCAAAGTGCAATAA
The DNA here is from genome assembly GCF_963455315.2 of Globicephala melas. Lineage (NCBI taxonomy): Eukaryota > Metazoa > Chordata > Mammalia > Artiodactyla > Delphinidae > Globicephala > Globicephala melas. The sequence goes on from NC_083315.2 coordinate 117,477,800, forward strand.
AATCAAAAGATGGTTCTTGAGAACATAAACAAAGTTGAGAAACCGCTAGTGAGACTCATCAGGAAAAAAAGGGAGAAGACTCAGATCAATAGGATTAGAAATGAAAAAGGAGAAGGAACAACTGACACTGCAGAAATACAAAGGATCATGAGAGATTTCTATAAGCAGCTATATGCCAATAAAATGGACGACCTGGAAGAAATGGACAGATTTTTAGAAAACCACAACCTTCCGAGACGCAACCAGGAAGAAAGAGAAACTATAAACAGACCAATCAAAAGCACTGAAATTGACACTGTGATTAAAAATCTTCCAACAAACAAAAGCCCAGGACCAGATGGCTTCACAGGCGAATTCTATCAAGAATTTAGAGAAGAGTTAACACCTATCTTTCTCAAACTCTTCCAAAATAAAACAGAGGGAGGAACACTCCCAAACTCATTCTATGAGGCCACCATCACCCTGATACCAAAACCAGACAAAGATGTCACAAAGAAAGAAAATTACAGGCCAATATCACTGAAGAACATAGGTGCAAAAATCCTCAACAAAATACTGGCAAACAGAATCCAACAGCACATTAAAAGGATTATACACCATAATCAATGGGGGTTATCCCAGGAATGCAAGGATTCTTCAAGATATGCGAATCAATCAATGTGATACACCATATTGACAAGCTAAAGGAGAAAAACAATATGATCTCAATAGATGCAGAAAAAGCTTGTGACAAAATTCAAAACCCATTTATGATAAAAACTCTCCAGAAAACAGGCATAGAGGGAACTTACCTAAACAACATAAAAGGCCATATATGACACACCACAGCCAACATCATTCTCAATGGTAACAAACCGAAACCATTTCCTCTAACATCAGGAACAAGACAAGAATGCCCACTCACCACTATTATTCAACATAGTTTTGGAACTTTTAGTAACAGCAAGCAGACAAAAAAAGAAATAAAAGGAATCCAAATCGGAAAAGAAGAAGTAAAGCTGTCACTGTTTGCAGATGACATGATACTATACATAGAGAATCCTAAAGATGCTACCAGAAAACTACAAAAGCTAATCAATGAATCTGGTAAAGCAGATGTATACAAAATTTATGCACAGAAACCTCTTGCATTCCTATACACTAATGATGAAAAATCAGAAACAGAAATTAAGGATACACTCCCATTTACCATTACAACAAAAAGAACAAAATACCTAGGAATAAACTTCGTTAAGGAGACTAAAGACCTGTATGCAGAAAACTATAAGACACTGAGGAAAGAAATTAAAGATGCTACAAACAGATGGAGAGCTATACCATGTGCTTGAGTTGGAAGAATCAACATTGTGAAAATGACTATAGTACCCAAAGCAATCTATAGATTCAATGCAATCCCTATCAAACTATGAATGGCATTTTTCACAGCCCTAGATCAAACACTTTCACAGTTTCTATGGAAACACAAACGACCCTGAATAGCCAAAGCAATCTTGAGAAAGAAAAACGGAGTTGGAGGAATCAGGTTCCCGGACTTCAGACTATTTTACAAACCTACTGTAAACAAGACAGTATGGTAGTGGCACAAAAACAGAAATACGGATCAGTGGAATAGGATAGAAAGCCCAGAGATAAATCCATGTACCTATGGTCACCTTATTTTCGATAAAGGAGGCAAGAATATACAATGGAGAAAAGACAGCCTCTTCAATAAGTGGTGCTGAGAAAACTGGAAAGCTACATGTAAAAGAATGAAATTAGAACACTCCCTAACACCACAAACAAAACTGAACTCAAAATGGATTACAGACCTAAATGTAAGGCCAGACACTATAAAACTCATAGAGGAAAACATAGGCAAACCCCTCTATTACTGACATATATCTCAGAAAGATCCTTTATGACCCACCTCCTAGAGAAATGGAAATAAAAATAAACAAATGGGACCTAATGAAACTTAAAAGCTTTTGCACAGCAAAGGAAACCATAAACAAGACGAAAAGACAACCCTCAGAATAGGAGAAAATATTTACTTTCTCTGAAGCAACTGACAAAGGATTAATCTCCAAAACTGAGATTTAAGCAACTGACAAAGGATTAATCTCCAAAATTTACAAGCAGCTCATGCAGCTCAATATCAAAAACACAATGTAATCCAAAAATGGGCAGAAGACCTAGACAGACATTTCTCTAAAGAAGATATACAGATTGCCAACAAACATATGAAAGGATGCTCAACATCACTAATCATTAGAGAAATGCAAATCAAAACTACATTGAGGTATCACCTCACACCAGTCAGAATGGCCATCCTCAAAAAATCTACAAACAAGAAGTGCTGGAGAGGGTGTGGAGAAAAGGGAACCCTCTTGTACTGTTGGTGGGAATGTAAACTGATACAGCCACTATGGAGAAGAGTATGGAGGTTGCTTAAAAAACTAAAAATAGAACTCCCATACGACCCAGCAATCCCACTACTGGTCATACACCCTCAAAAAACCATAATTCAAAAAAAGACATGTACCACAATGTTCACTGCAGCTCTATTTACAATAGCCAGGACACGGAAGTAACCTAAGTGTCCATCAACAGATGAATAGATAAAAAAGATGTGGCACACATATACAATGGAATATTACTCAGCCATAAAAAGAAACGAAACTGTGTTACTTGTAGTGAGGCAGGTGGACCTAGAGTCTGTCATACAGAGTGAAGTAAGTCAGGAAGAGAAAAATAAATACTGTAGGCTAACACATATATATGGAATCCAGAAAAAAAAAAAGGTCATGAAAAACCTAGGGGCAGGATGGGGATAAATATGCAGACTTACTAGAGAATGGACTTGAGGACACAGGGAGGGGGAAGGGTAAGCTGGGATGAAGTGAGAGAGTGGCATGTACACACATAATCTACCAAATGTAAAACCGATAGCTAGTGGGAAGCAGCCGCATAGCAAAGCGACATGAGCTCGGTGCTTTGTGACCACCTAGAGGGGTGGGATAGGGAGAGTGGGAGAGAGGGAGACGCAAGAGGGAAGAGATTTGGGGATATGTATAGCTGGTTCACTTTGTTATACAGCAGAAACTAACGCACAATTGTAAAGCAATTATACTCAATAAAGTTGTTTAAAAAAAAAAAGGCCAGACCCTATAAAACTCGAGCGGAAAATATAGGAAAAACACTTTTTGACATAAACCACAGCAAACCTTTTTTGACCCGCCTCCTAGAGTAACGGAAATAAAAACAAAAATAAACAAATGGAACTTAATTAAACTTAAAAGCTTTTGCACAGCAAAGGAAACCATAAACAAGACAGAAAGACAACCATCAGAATAAGAGAAAATATTTGCAATGAAACAATGGACAAAGGATTAATCTCCAAAATATACAAACAGCTCATGGAGCTCAATATCAAAAAAACAAACAATCCAGTTAAAAATGGGAGGAAGACCTAAGTACACATTTCACCAAGGAAGACATACAGATGACCAAGAGGCACATGAAAAGATGCTCAACATCACTAATTATTAGAGAAATGCAAATCAAAACTACAATGAGGTATTACCTCACACCAGTCAGAATGGCCATTATCAAAAAATCTAGAAAAAATAAATGGTGGAAAGGATGTGGTGAAAAGGGAACCCTCCTGCACTGTTGGTGGGAACGTAAATTGATACAGCCACTGTGGAGAACAGTATGCAGGTTCCTTAAAAAAACTAAAAATTGAACTACCATATGACCGAGCAATCTCACTACTGGGCATATACCCTGAGAAAACCATAATTCAAAAAGAGACATGTACCACAATGTTCACTGCAGCACTATTTACAATAGCCAGGACATGGAACCAAGCTAAATGTCCACAGACAGATGAATGGATAAAGAAGATGTGGCACATATATACAATAGAATATTACTCAGCCATAAAATGAAATGAAATTGAGTTATTTGTAGTGAGGTGGATGGACCTAGAGTCTGCCATATAGAGTGAAGTAAGTCAGAAAGAGAAAAACAAATACTGTATGCTTACGCATATATATAGAATCCAAAAAAAAAATGGCACTGATGAACCTCGTTGCAGGGGAGGAATAAAGAGGCAGACATAGAGAACGGACTTGAGGAGATGGGGTGGGAGGGCGAAGCTGGGGTGAAGTGAGAGTAGCATCGACATATATACACTACTGAATGCAAAATAGTTGGCTGGTGGGAAGCAGCAGCAGAGCACAGGAAGATCGGCTCAGTGCTTTGCAATGACCTAGAGAGGCGGGATAGGGAGGATGGGAGGGAGGCTCAGGAGGGAGGGGATATGGGGACATGTGTATGCATATGGCTGATTTGCTTTGTTGTGCAACAGAAACTAACAGACTATTGTGAAGCAATTATACTCCAGTAAACATCTATTAAAAAAAAGAAAGAAAATCTCTCAAAAATAAAAGGAATGTAAAATTGATACATGTAATTACATGGATGAATCTCAAAGTAACCATGCTGAGTGAAGAAAATATCCAGACAAAAAAATGGTACATACTATATGATTCCACTTATGTAAAAATTCTAGAAAATGTATACTTATCTGTAGTGACGGAAAGCAGGTCAGTGGGTGCCTGGGGAAGCAATGGGGAGTGATTAGGAGAAACCATAGGGAAATTTCTGCAAGTGATGAATATGTTTGTTCATTTTCTTGATTTTTGTGATGGTTTCACCTGTGCCCAAACTTTTCACATTGTATACTTTAAATATGTGCAGTTTGTTGTATGTCAATTATACCTCAATACAGTTGATAAAAATTTATTTTTAACCAAAAAAAAAAAGAAACCCTACTTGACAGCAGGTTGCAATTGTCTAAGGAATGAATAAAAACAAAGGCCACAGAATGAAGAAGCTATGGAAAGAAAAAAAAATACTGATAGTAAGAATCAAATGCATTTAAATATAGAACCATCACTAAGTAACTGTGGAATTTATGGTTACAGGGCAGAATAGACATAGTAATACAAGATAAATGTTTAGAACTAAAATTACTGTGACAAGGGATTTTGATAGATATTGCATAATTGTCAAGCAAGGAAATGTTTTCATAACTAAAACCGTACTCTTGTATTTCATCTTGGTAAGTGAAAATATGTTCTTCATTTATATTCTATTTCATAAATTAGAGAGGTTGAAAAGCTTTTCATGTATATTAAATTTGCATGCTTCTTCTTTTTCTTAACTACTTGGATAGGGTCTTGCTATATTAAGAAACTATTTCTTCATCTACCACATAATACAGGTAGCTTTTATTTAGTGTGTGTAAAAAAAAAAAAAGTCATGTACCACAATGTTCATTGTAGCTCTATTTACAATAACCAGGACATGGAAGCACCCTAAGTGTCCAGCAACAGATGAATGGACAAAGATGTGGCACATATATACAATGGAATGTTACCCACCATAAAAAAAATGAAATTGAGTTATTTATAGTGAGGTGATGGACCTAGAGAGACTGTCACACACAGTGAGGTAAGTCAGAAAGAGAAAAACAAATAGCGTATGCTAACAAATATATATGGCATCTAAAAAAAAAAAATGGTTCTGAAAAACCTAGGGGCAGGACAGGAATAAAGACAGAGAAGTAGAGAATGGACCTGAGGAATGGGGACGGGGAACGGTAAGCTGGGACAAAGTGAGAGAGTGGAATGGACATATATACGCTAGCAAATGTAAAATAGATAGCTAGTGAGAAGCAGCCACATAAAACAAGGAGATCAGCTCGGTTCTTTGTGTCCACCTAGAGGGTTGGGAAAGGTAGGGTGGGAGGGAGATTGCAGAGGGAGGAAATAGGGGATATATGTTTATGTATACCTGATTCACTTTGTTATATAGCAGAAACTAACAACCATTGTACAGCAATTATACTCCAATAAAGGTGTTTTAAAAAAAATTACAGACAAGCAAAAGTTAAGAGAATTCAGCACCACCAAAACATCTTTACAACAAATGCTAAAGGAACTTCGCTAGGCAGGAAACACAAGAGAAAGAAAAGACCTACAAAAACAAACCCAAAACAATTAAGAAAATGGCAATAGGAACATATATACCAATAATTACCTTAATTATAAATGGATTAAATGTTCCAACCAAAAGACATAGACTGGCTGAATGGATACAAAAACAAAACCCATACATATGCTGTTTACAAGAGACCCACTTCAGACCTAGGGCCAAATACAGATTGAAAATGCGGGGATGGAAATAGTTTCCCAGGCAAATGGAAATCAAAAGAAAGCTGGAGGAGCAATTCTCATATCAGACAAAACAGAATTTAAAATAGAGACTATTATAAGAGACAAAGAAGGACACTACATAATAATCAAGGGTCAATCCAAGAAGATTTAACAATTGTAGATCTTTATAAACCGAACATAGGAGCACCTCAATACATAAGGCAAATGCTAAGAGCCATAAAAGGGGAAAATGACAGTAACACAATCATAGTAGGGAACTTTAACACCCCACTTTCACCAATGGACAGATCATCCAAAATGAAAATAAATAAGGAAACACAAGCTTTAAACGGTACATTAAACGAGATGGACTTAATTGATAGTTATAGGACACTCCATCCAAAAACAACAGAATAAAATTTCTTCTCAAGTACTCATGGAACATTCTCCAGGATAGATCATATCTTGGGTCAAAAATCAAGCCTTGGTAAATTTAAGAAAATTGAAATCGTATCATGTATTGTTTCCGACCACAACGCTATGAAACTAGATACCAATTACATGAAAAAATCTGTAAAAAATACAAACACATGGAGGCTAAACAATACACTACTTAATAACCAAGAGATCACTGAATAAATCAAAGAGGAAACCAAAAAAATACCTAGAAACAAACGACAATGAAAACACAATGACCCAAAACCTACAGGATGCAGCAAAAGCTGTTCTAAGAGGGAAGTTTATAGAAATACAATCCTACCTCAAGAAACAAGAAACATCTCAAATAAACAACCTAATCTTACACCTAAAGCAATTAGAGAAATAAGAACAAAAAATCCCAAGGTTAAAAGAAGGAAAAAAATCATAAAGATCAGATCAGAAATGAAAACGAAATGAACGAAACAATAGCAACGATCAATAAAACTAAAAGCTGGTTCTTGGAGAAGATAAGCAAAACTGATAAAACATTAGCCAGACTCATCAAGAAAAAAAGGAAGGGGCTTCCCTGGTGGCGCAGTGGTTGGGAGTCCGCCTGCCGATACAGGGGACACGGGTCTGTGCACCAGTTTGGGAGGATCCCGCGTGCCGCAGAGCCGCTGGGCCCGTGAGCCATGGCCGCTGGGCCTGCACGTCTGGAGCCTGTGCTCCACAACAGGAGAGGCCACAGCAGTGAGAGGCCCGTGTACCTCAAAAAAAAAAAAAAAAGAAAAGAAAAAAAAGGAAGACTCAAATCAATAGAGTTAGAAATGAAAAAGGAGAAGTAACAACTGACAGTGCAAAAATACAAAGGATCATGAGAGATTACTACAAGCAACTATATGCCAATAAAATGGACAGCCTGGAAGAAATGGACACATTCTTACAAAAGCACAACCTTCTGAGACTAAACCAGGAAGAAACAGAAAATATAAACAGACCAATCACAAGCACTGAAATTGACACTGTGATTAAAAATCTTCCAACACACAAAAGCCCAGTACCAACAGGCTTCACAGGCGAATTCTATCAAACATTTAGATGCAAGCTAACACCTATCCTTCTCAAAATCTTCCAAAGTATAGCAGAGGAAGGAACAGTGCCAAACTCGTTCTACGAGGCCACCATCCCCCTGTTACCAAAACCAGACAAAAATGTCACAAAGAAAGAAAACTACAGGCCAATATCACTAATGAACACAGACGCAAAAATCCTCAACAAAATACTAGCATACAGAATCCAACAGCACATTAAAAGGATCATACACCATGATCAAGTGGGGTTTATCCCAGGAATGCAAGGATTCTTCAATATACACAAATCAATCAATGTGATAAAACATATTAACAAATTGAAGGAGAAAAACCATATGATCATCTCAATAGATGCAGAAAAAGCTTGCGACAAAATTCAACACCCATTTAAGTTAAACACCCTCCAGAAGTAGTCCTAGAGGGAACTTACCTCAACATAATAAAGGCCATATATGACAAACCCACAGCCAACATCGTTCTCAATGGTGAAGCACTGATACCATTTCCTCTAATATCAGGAACAAGACAAGGTTGTCCACTCTCACCACTGTTATTCAACATAGTTTTGGAAGTTTTAGCCACAGCAATCAGAGAAGAAAAAGAAATAAAAGGAATCCAAATCGGAAAGGAAGAAGTAAAGCTGTCACTGTTTGAAATGACATGATACTATACATAAAGAATCCTAATGATGCTACCAGAAAACTACTAGAGCTAATCAATGAATTTGGTAAAGCAGCAGGATACAAAACTAATGCAGAGAAATCTCTTGCATTCCTATACACTAATGATGAAAACTCTGAAAGTGAAATTAAGAAAATACTCCCATTTACCATCGCAACAAAAAGAATAAAAATACCTAGGAATAAACCTCCCTAAGAGACAAAAGACCTGTATGCAGAAAACTATCAGACACTGATGAAATAAATTAAAGATGATACAAATAGATGGAGAGATATACCATGTCCTTCGATTGGAAGAATCAACATTATGAAAATGACTCTACTACCCAAAGCAATCTACAGATTCAATGCAATCCCTATCAAACCACCACTGGCATTTTTCACAGAACTAGAAAAAAATTTTTCACAATTTGTATGGAAACACAAAAGACCCTGAATAGCCAAAGCAATCCTGAGAAAGAAAAACGGAGCTGGAGGAATCAGGCTCCCTGACTTCAGACTACTACAAAGCTACAGTAATCAAGACAGTATGGTACTGGCACAAAAACAGAAATATAGATCAATGGAACAGGATAGAAAGCCTAGAGATAAACCCACGTACATATGGTCACCTTATCTTTGATAAAGAAGACAAGAATATACAGTGGAGAAAAAACAGCCTCTTCAGTAAGTGGTGCTGGGAAAACTGGACAGCTACATGTAAAAGAATGAAATTAGAACACTTCCTAACACCATACACAAAAATAAACTCAAAATGGATTAAAGACCTAAACATAAGGCGAGACATTATCAAACTCTTATAGGAAAACATAGGCAGAACACTCTATGACATAAATCACAGCAAGATTCTTTTTGACCCACCTCCTAGAGAAATGGAAATAAAAACAAAAGTAAACAAATGCGACCTAATGAAACTTAAAAGCTTTTGCACAGCTAAGGAAACCATAAACAAGACGAAAGGACAACCCTCAGAATGGGAGAAAATATTTGCAAATGAAGCAACTTACAAAGCATTGATCTCCAAAATTTACAAGCAGCTCATGCAGCTCAATATCAAAAAAACAAACAACCCAATCCAAAAATGGGCAGAAGACCTAAATAGACATTTCTCCAAAGAAGATATACAGATTGCCAACAAACACATGAAACAATGCTCAACATCATTAATCATTAGAGAAATGCAAATCAAAACTACAGTGAGGTATCTCCTCACACCGGTCAGAATGGCCATCCTCAAAAAATCTAGAAACAATAAATGCTGGAGAGGGTGTGGAGAAAAGGGAACCCTCTTGTACTGTTGGTGGGAATGTAAATTGATACAGCCAGTATGGAGAACAGTATGGAGGTTCCTTAAAAAACTACAAATAGAACTACCATACGACCCAGCAATCCCACTACTGGGCATATACCCTGAGAAAACCATAATTCAAAAAGAGTCATGTACCACAATGTTCATTGCAGCTCTATTTACAATAGCCAGGACATGGAAGCAAGCTAAGTGTCCATCGACAGATGAATGTATAAAGAAGATGTGGCACCTGTATACAATGGAATATTACTCAGCCATAAAAAGAAACAAAGTTGAGTTATTTGTATTGAGGTGAATCGACCTAGAGTGTTTCATACAGAGTGAAGTAAGTCAGTAAGAGAAAAACAAATATCGTATGCTAACACATATAAATGGAATCAAAAAAAAAAAAAATAGGTCATGAATAACCCAGGGGCAAGACAGGAATAAAGACTCAGACCTACTAGACAATGGACTTGAGGATACGGGGAGGGGGAAGCATAAGCTGTGACAAAGGGAGAGAGTGGCATGGACATATATACACTACCAAATGTAAAACAGATAGCTAGTGGGAAGCAGCCGCATAGCACAGGGAGATCAGCTCGGTGCTTTGTGACCACCTAGAGGGGTGGGATAGGGAGGGTGGGAGGGAGATGCAAGAGGGAAGAGATATGGGGGCATATGTATATGTATAACTGATTCACTTTGTTATAAAGCAGAAACTAACACATCACTGTAAAGCAATTACACTCTAATAAGGATGTTTTTAAAAAATCAAAACAGAAAAAAATGAGAAAATAAAATTGCCTCTATGAAAAATAAGAATTTAAGATTAACTGAGGCAAACAAATGATTAAAGAAAGATGAATGTCTACCTCAGGGTCTTCTTTGTCTCAGGCCCTGTGGTGGTGCCATCTTCTCTCCCTCCCTCGGCTTGGCTCCTTGTGGCCAAACTCCACTTTTGGTTCCATCTTCCTCCTTCCCTACTATACCACCTGTCTCCACTATACCTTCAAATCTTTCATACCAGTTCTCTCACCAAACTTCCCCTTTTCTCTGAAACTCTTCCCACTCCCTTTTCCTCTGAACCTATCAGAATCTGTCGCTTTAAAAATTAAGTCTTCCAAGGATCCAGAGGTTAAACCTTTAATTTTTCTACCCCCTGGACTAAAGTCGAACTGCAAGCCATAGTCAAAGATTTTCCCAAAGTACCAAAGATCCTCAGAGATTTGCTGAGGAATTTAATATAGTCATTCGAACTTATCAGACTGGTTTCTCTGACTTATATCAGCTAATTCATATGCTTCTTGGGGAAGGCCAGGCCCAGCATTATATGAAAACCACTAACTGGGAAAGTCCAGAAAGGTCTCTAGAATTACAACTGGGAGACCAGCCCCCTAACATATTATATATTCAGGCTCAGGCAATTGCTAGGCAACTTCATCAAGCAATCCCTAGGGCTTCTCCAAAATCTGTTAATTGGAACAAAATTCAGGCTTGTACACAAAAATCTGATGATCAACTTTTCATCATTATTACAACTGAGTTCAGAATGTTTTTTAATGAAAATTCAGACGATGATTCCACCCAAGGAGTTTTTATTTATTTATTTTTAAATTTTATTTATTTATTTTTCGCTGCATTGGGTCTTCATTGTTGTGCACGGGCTTTCTCTAGTTGCAGCAAGTGGGGGCTACTCTTTGTTGCGGTGCACGGGCTTCTCATTGTGGTGGCTTCTCTTGTTGCAGACCATAGGCTCTAGGCGCATGAGCTTCAGTAGTTGTGGCACGTGGGATCAGTAGTTGTGGTGCATGGGCTTAGTTGCTCCACAGCATGTGAGATCTTCCCAGACCAGGGCTCAAACCTATGTTCCCTGCATTGGCAGGCGGATTCTTAACCACTGCACCACCGGGGAAGACCTCCACCCGAGGAGTTTTTAACTCTGTGTTTATTAATGTGCTGAACTGGGACCTTTCACTTCTAATAAAAGGGACCATGGTGGGAAATTATGTCCACTCTAGTCAACCCGGCAAACCAGCTATCT